>NC_037675.1:41519690-41819690 GCF_003255815.1 Theropithecus gelada | reverse complement strand
CCTCCTAAGGCTGTGTCATGAGTCATGTTCCTCACATTTAGCTCAGAATAAATTTCTACAAATAGTTTACAGACTTTGGCTTTTTTCATTAGCAGTAGTATATGGAAATGAGAGGAGTTAGCCAGCTTGCTTTAAGCAGACAATAAGGGAAGAGTCCCTGGGGAAGCTCCAACCCACCCAGGTCATTGCCCAATCCATACATACCACAAATGCTTTCACCAAATGTATTGCGAAGATGAGGGAACTTGCACATGGGACTTCCCTAAACATGTCTGCAGTAGAAAATTCCATCTTTTGACACATTCACAGTAAGGGAAATAAATCAATATGGAGTAACTCAGGCTAAGGTCGCGCATGTGCACTGAAAGAATGGGGAGAAGCCAGCAGGAATTTTCACCTTATGCAAATAAGGAACCCAGGCCCACCAGTTTTTCTGTAAAAGCCCTTGTATTCAACTGTGAAATGGCAATCTGCTTTCAGGACCCCCTCTTTGCTGAAAGCTTTCATTTTGCTTAATAAATTCTACTCTGCCCTACTCACTCTCCAGTGTCCACATGCCTCATTTTTCCTGGTGATGGGATAAGAACTCAGACTTAGCTGAACTAAGGAACAGGAAGACCACAGTAGAGATAGATATGGACTACACAGAAAATAACGTCAATAACAAAGTAGTAGGAAAAAAGTGAGATCTAAATACAGTTATTTTGATTCACTAAAATTGTCAAGAATACTAAGGTGATTGTTTAAGATAGAAGTTGCTACATTTTATATTTATAAAGATCTTCAGAAAGTATGGGATTTTAATTAGTTGAACATAGGAAGCAAGAGATTTTAATAGGATATAAAACAGGCGTCTTTTGCACTTTTGGAAATTGAGTAAGTTAATTTCATTTTTACTGTAAATATTGGAATTAGTTAGTACCTGCAAATATCAATGTTCACAGTTGAAATATTTCTGGATTAAATTCAGAAAATCATAATATTAAAATCAGAAATATCATCCATGGATTGTTTAAGTTGGAAAAAAAAATAGGAGCCTGAGTATGGATGAACACGACAGTGAGAAACTGCTGGGGACCTCAGTCTTGGGAAAGGAATTTCCACATTTCATGAGTTTTAGCCAGTAGGACCCTCACCATTTCTCACAAGAAAGATCTGAGAAAAATACTTTTGAAACTCTGGCAAGGGAGGGAAGAGTAATCATTTTAAAACAATCCAAGTATGTTGCCTAAAAAAGGTCTACTCTTTAGAACAAAAGGCATTATCAGAACCTCATCCCCTCTGAGAGAAGGGCATTCTTTCCACTACAGCTCTTGCTAGCCTTCTTAGTCTTACAACCTAAAGGGGAAATAGAAGCAAACAATGCTTCTGGATAAACATTTGTGAAAGTCATATCCAAGATTCTATCTCAAAAAATAAAAATAAAATAAAATAAAAAAGAAAATCACATCCAAGAGATGCTGGAATAATAAAAAAGAGTTTTAATCACAACATTTCAGAAAGCTTCCCTCTCTAAAACTTTATCCTGACACCTGTGCTTTAATATAAGAACAATATATTATAATTGAAAGTCCTCCACAATGAAGACTCTTTATGAAGAGTAGTTAGAGAAGCTCAAAATTAATAAGAATGACAAAAAGCAAAAACACTAATGAAATGTGAAGTGTCTCGCACTAATGACTACGACAAACATTTAACATAGTTCAACACCTAGCCAGATTTACATTTAATCTCAAACTAAATATCTATCTAACTAATTTACTATTACCCAGTACAGGATATCTGGCATATACGTGTGTGTGTAAACCACACACTACACTTATGCATATCATATATAAACTTCAAATATCCAAAGAGAAAATATGAATAAAAAGTCAAAGAAATAAAAAAACAAACACTTTACCTATAGAAGAACAAGTTTAAGAGTTATAGCAAGTTTTTGTCTGAAACTATGCTAGAAGGGAGTGGAAGGAAATATTTTAAATGTTGAAAGAAAACAAAGAAAAAACAACAAAAGATGTCAACCAAGAATTCTATATCCTTTTAACTACAAAAGTTCAGGAGAAATACTTAATCTTGATGTATGAATGTACTTGTTTGAGCTGTTTTGTGAATCTGGCCAAGCACACACTTTTTGCGGAGCTAAAATAACTGGAATCCTTGTGTCAGATTCCTACCTGTGATAAAATCAGGCATAGCCTTCGGAATGGTTAATGAAATGTGTAAAACATTGCTTTATGTTGGTAAGAATTTGGGTTCCAATAAATGTGGAACCAGGCTTCACAGGCTTTCTCAGAACATTGTTTTATTGTTCTGCCTACTTCTTGAGATACATGCATTTTTATTTTATTTTATTTTATTTTTAATTTTTGGTGCTCATCTTTGCTTATTCCATTTTTCTGTTTTTCATAATTCTTTAACTTCTTGTGTTTTCCAAGCTTCTCCTATACATCTGAATATTTAAAATAACATCTTAAGTACCAAATTTTGCATCTTTGGCCATTTATCTTAAAAACTTGCAATATTTTCCACTACTGAAATATTTTAAAACTTGATTTTCCCAAGATTACCCTGTCAGCATTTTCTCTTGTTTCCTAAACTCTTTCTGCCTATATTGCTTCATAGTATCTTCTTCCTTTGCTTACTACACTGATGTTGAAAATTTTCAAGGGTCTATATTTCCTCCCTTTTGTACTACATATATCCCCATGTATTATGCCATACAGTCATAGATTCAACTAATATGTGTATTACTATGATTCTGAAGTGTATATTTCAAATCTAAACCTCTATCATGAGTTATAGGACAATATACCCAAGGCAACTACAAAAATAGACTAACTATAAATTAAATAAATATTAATAGAAAAAAATGTTAAGTCCTAATAACACCAATCAGAAAACTGAGATAGGATGATGCTATTGGTCCCATATTGAAAAACTTCATGCAGAAGAAGGATAGTTAGGTGCATAAATACATTATTAAAAATATTAAGTAATATTAGAAATATATTTAGCATAATGGAGTATCATAGATTAAATGTCCATGAAGTTTGCCTTCTATTGCCCTCTGCTGTAGCAAAGCTGTCAACTTAGCTACCTATAAAAGGTCACAGAACTCTTATAAATCTGTATATAATATAAATTTATAGAAGTTTCCCAAATTTATAGATTGTGTATTAATGGACAGAGGGATGGAGTAGAATAAGCCACAAGGAAGGCTGGAAAGGAAATTGTCCCAAATCATGGTACAATTCAGGGCAGAACCAGGAAAAGATTTTGTTTGTTCTAATTCATGTAGACATTTGAATTACTTTAGAGACTGCATCCCTGGTGTTGCAGCCTTGATGTATAATATTATGAGCCTTAAGAGCTATGAACTGAAAACTCATGTACGAGCACACTATGTTGAGTGTAATACTGAGAAAGAAGAATCTTTAATGGTGTTTCTATCTTTTAAATCACAAAATTGATCTGTGCTGGCAGCTGGATCTACAAGATTTAGCTCTAGTATGGCTCTGATTTGTTGGCCAAATGTTTGAGGACCACATATAATAGCAATACTGTGTGCCAGTAAGAAGCAATAGCTGCAGCAAAGGCAGTAGAATGATAACTATTAGAAATTTTCTTTCTTTGTCCTAAAAATTTGAGGCATTGTTTGGACTGCAAGTGTTCATAAGCAGTAGAAACTCAGCCTTATAATAGGTTTATTTTTCTCTTTGAAGTACATTTTATATGACAAAGAGAGCCATTCATACTGGATGTATATGTAAAATTAAAGAATCAGAGCATGCCTATGAATGGTGGATTTTGTTAGAGAAAGATTCACAGTAATTATGCCTGGCCGGAGTTCTGAATAATTTATAGTATGTTTGTCAAGTGAACGTGGTGGTAAAGAGTATGCTACTAAAGAGTAGGAAAACTTGAATAAACGCATTACGGTAAGAAACAGCACGATATATTGAAGGAATTTGGAGTTTAGCAGCAGTAAGATGTGTGCTTCAAAATAACAATAAATACATTCTTCAAGTATCTATAGCACCAACGCAGTTTCAAGCAAAGAATAGATCATTAATAAATATATAATGAATGAATGAATGAATGAGCACATAAATTAATGGAAAGTAGGGAGGGGAAATTAATCAAGTAAAACAAGTAAGAAAATGTTTATGAAGTTTCTTATAGGCCATATTATTTTGGCTTTATCCTATAGTAAGAATTGTTGAGTTGTGATCAAGAAAGTGCTTACATTTTTTTCAAGTTTTCTATGAAGGCAGTATGAGAGAAGGAATGCTGTAGCAACAAATCTTGTTGGGAATGGGCCACCCAAAATCTGGCCATAAACTGGCCCCAAAACTGGCCGTAAACAAAATCTCTGCAGCACTGTGACGTGTTCATGATGGCCATGACGCCCATGCTGGAAGGTTGTGGGTTTACTGGAATAAGGGCAAGGAACACCTGGCCCACCCAGGGTGGAAAACCGCTTAAGGCGTTCTTAAAGTACAAACAATAGCATGAGTCATCTGTGCCTTAAGGACATGCTCCGGCTGCAGATAACTAGCCAGACCCATCCCTTTATTTCAGCCCATCGCTTTGTTCCCATAAGGAATACTTTTAGTTAATCTATAGTCTATAGAAACAATGCTTATCACTGGCTTGCTCTCAATAAATAAGTGGGTAAATCTCTGTTCCACGCTCTCAGTTCTGAAGGTTGTGACATCCCTGATTTCCCACTCCACATCTCTATGTTTCTGTGTGTGTGTCTTTAATTCCTCTAGTGCTGCTGGGTTAGGTTCTCCCCGACCGAGCTGGTCTTGGCAAAATCTCATAAATCCATTTTTTTTTTTTTTTTTTTTTGCCAATTGAGGTGTTGATAGGTGTCTTAAAAAGAAGTTGATTAGAGATAAAGTTTATTTAAAATTGTAGAAATATCACAAAGTATCAAAATCACATATATTAAGAATCATCTTTTTGATTCTTTAAATTTCTTAAATCAAAATGAAATTTAAAATAATGCAATCGCAACTTAAAGTGTTTTAGTCTCATTTACTTCAACATTAATTTTCTCATCTTATATCAATTACATTTCAATTGGCAAATAGCTTTACCTTGATTTGTAATCCATATTATATTTATATTGTGATAACAAAAATTAGTGTTTCAATGACTAAATCGCTTAATGTAACAAATTCACTACATAAATTTATATAATTGCTCTGACCAAAACTTATTTGTACACACAGCTGAAGACAAAATTGTCTTTGGTGATGATCCCATTTTATTTTAATGTTGTACATTTACAATAACTTCTAATTAAGTGACACTGATTGAGGAATAAAATATGCACACAGACCTACACACAATGAGCTTACGTATGAGTTTATAGAAATTCAAATTTATTAAATATATTTAAGCTATGTATTATCAACACAAAGTCTAATGCTTAGAGTGTTGACATTGAAAAAAAACTTCAGTTTTAAGGTCTCAGTTTACTCACAAACAATGCATTGAATTGATTTTAAAAGAGTTAAACATCTTAGATGTGATGTGATAAAAACTATCATGATGAAAGAAAGTTGCGTAAACACATGTGAATAGTGATTACTCTGTAGAGCTCCTTAGCATCAAAAATGGGCATTTATGTTCAATACTCAGATTAATTATCATAGAAGATTTATCCAAAAATTAATTAGTGAGGTTCAGTAATGGTAATATTATTTTTACCCCATTTTATGCATGAAGTAAAGGTGTCTCAAAGACACTGAGTAATTTTTATGGTGCTTTCATAATTGTATATCACACGATTAATAGCAGGGAATTGATTTTAAGTTAAGTAGGTAGTGTGTCACATCCTATTGAGAAGACCTCCCTTGATCTCTGACTTCCCAATTAGTGCCAGTAATTTTATTTCTTTGTGCAATTTACTTTTCAAAATAAAAAATACGGTTTCATTTTGCTATCTTCTACTTATAGTAAACTTGAGAACATGTGCTTTCAAAGTAAACAATTTTAATTCAATTTTGATACAAACTAAATGCAATTGGAGGAAAAAATAAAAAAATAAGAAACTAGTTCATTTTAATCTAAATATAGTAATCCTATAACACTGCTTAATTCCATAAAACTGTGGTCAGCTTACTAGTAATTTACTAGTGAAGGACATTAACATTCCTTTTAGTCTTAATCTCTGAAATACATAAAAAGATTTTAGGTTTATACACAACATAAAATGCAAATTTTCAAATTTTTATATGTTAATGACAGACTTCAAAGTAACAATTTTTGATATTTCAGACTTGTAATTTCTTAAGTTTCAGTCACTTATGTTGTTTTTACCATGAGTGTTTGTGCCAATATGTTTCATCATTGTTATTCCTGTGAAATGTAATGTAATTTGAATTATGAGACAAATTGTTCAAAACTCCAAATAACGTAAACAAAATCTTAAAAATTGAGTTTTAAAATATTAACTAATATTTCACTTTGATATAAAATCACATTAATAAGTGAAATATTTTTATTAATTGTTTTAAACCATGAAAAAATGTATTAAAACATTAGCTGTTTTCTCTAAATTAATCTATATTTATAATAAATCTGTCTCTCAAATGGAAGAGAATACTCCCTGAAACTGATGACTTAGATATTTCTTGTTTTTTGCTATTTGAAATATCTTTTGGAAAGTTTTTGTCAAATTCCATGAAAAACAAAAGAAAGGTAGGAATTTTAATGAAAATATGTGGAATTTACAGTTCAAGATTTTTTAAAACCTTGGTTTTTTTCTATCATAAAATATAACTTTCCTTATTTGTCTTCTTTCATACGTGTCAACTGATTTTCATAGTTTTCTCCAGGCATATATCTCTTGTATATTTTCTATGATGTAATTTTAGAAACCTTAATTTTCTTCCCATGTTATTTAAGTTTACTTCCTTTAAGTTACATTTTCTACTGTTTGTTGAAAATCAATCACACTTTTAAATACTGATTTTTAAATTCTAACACCTTGCCTATCTCTTTTGATAATTCTAATTAGTAAGTCAAATAATAGATATTTTGTGTTTTTTCTTTGTTTTTGGTGTGTATTGCTATGTGTGTGTAAGGCTGTTTCTATCAAAACACATTTCCCTGTCCAATTGTTATATCTCTCCATACATAAAAAGTTGTGTACTTTTCTATTTTATATTAGTCGATAGAGGCTTCAAAAATTTTAAATGGTTATTTTGAGTAACCTTATTTTAATATTGATTATGAGTATGCTTTTAATTTTTTTTTACATTGAACCCTCTAGGTTTTGTGCTTGCTAATATTTTTTCAAAGTGAGCAAGTTTTCCTCATTCCTTAATTGTGTTTTTATTCCATGAAAAGTTTTTGAATTTCCTAAAATATTTTTTGTACCCAATTAAATAATCATTTGTATGTATCTTTCAATCAGTTACTATGATATATCAGTTAATAGGATAACTAATGATGAAATGACCTCAAATTCCTGAAATAAACTCAATGTGGTAATGGTTTATTAACTTCACTTATAGAATGAGGTGATTAATATTTCATTAGCATTTTCTCATCTGAGTTAAAGTTTGAAACACATTTTTGTTTTTAATTTTGTCCTTATCTGGTTTCTATGTTTAATTTATACCAAACTCATAAAATAATTTGAGTGGTAAGTATTCTTTATCTCATATCTTAATTAAATACTATAAAATGTAAATAATGTATTTCTAGGGTATCTATTAAAATTAATCTCCGTATCTATGTGGGCTGCTGTTTTGTTGTTGTTGTTGTTGGAAGACACTTAATTACTCATGTAAATTATAGTAATAGTACCATTTAGTTTTCTGTTATGCAATTTTGTCATTTATGCTTTTCTAGGAAATTGCAAATTAGCCAATTGTATTAAAATAATTTACAAAAGATTATTCTAAAATTCTTATTTTATATTTTTAGTGTCTCTGGATACATTGATGTAATCTTATATATTAATATATCAATATAATCTATATGTATTATTTTTATAATTATTTATGTGTACTTTTTTATTTATGACTTCAGCCAGATTTTTTTTATTGTTATTTTACACAGGAAATTTTTTTGTTATATTCTTTTATTAGGGTTCTCCAGAGAAACAGAACCAATAGGATGTACATACATATATGTAAAGATATAGTTATAGATATAGATTTATTATAAGGAATTGGCTCATGCAATTATAAAGTCTTCTAAGTCCTAAGATTTGCAGTTGGCAAATGGGAGACACAAAAAAAGCAGATAGTATAGTTCTAGTCCAAAGGACAGAAACACAAACAAAAAAAAAAAACAGTGTCTCAGCTCAAAGACAGTCAACAGGTGGAATTCCCTTCTACTCACAGGAGGACCAGCTTTTTGCTCTATTCAGACCTTCAATTGATTATACCCACTCAAATTAGGGAGGACAATCTACTTTACAAAGTCTACCAATTCAAAAGTTAATTTCATCCAGAAACACCTCACAGACGTATCCAGAAGAATATTTGACCAGATGTCTGGCTACGTCATAAACCAGTCAAGGTGACACATAAAATTAACCATCGTAACTCTATTTGTTTTCTGATTTTTAAAATTTCTGTACTACATTTGCTAATCATATCCTATTTTCTTTTGTTTTATTCTGTTTTTCTAATTATTTTTAATTGGATTGTTAACTACTTAAAACATTTTTTCCTTTCTAGTTAAATTATTTATTACTAAAATTGCTACTTAATGTTATTGCTCTTCCAGATTCTCAGATGAATTACTTTTGAAAGGTGTATTAGTTATATATTGCTTATCTATTGCTAAAATAATACTGAATATCAAAAAAGAAAAACACATCAGTGGCATAAAACAATAAATATTAATTTTTTGTGTATCTCTGGGACCATTGAGGAAGCTCAGTAATTTCAGCTGAGCTGGTTCAGGTAATCTAGATTCAGCTAAGCTAGGTGACTGTGTTAAAATCTATGGGTCAAGCATGGCATGGATCTTCACTGTGGTTTGCACTCAGGTCTGCTCCACATATATTTATCCTGAGACCTTGAATAACAAAGGGGTACTGGCGAGGGGATCTCTTCTCATGATAATGGCAGGAAGTTTAAGAGGCAACCCCCAACTGCACGATGTTTTTCCATTTCCCACTTCCATGCATGAACCATCCCACTGGCCAAAGCAAGTCCTAAGGCTGAGCAGAAAGAATACAAGTGAAAAAAACTCTACCCACCATAAGAAGCAGAGGAAGAAAAGTGAAGTTTCTGAATTAAAGTTAAAACTAACCTTTTTTAGCTTTTTAACCACATTGTTTTTTTTCGTCAGGTCAATGAGTTTAGAAAAGTACATTTTTTAAAGTTTTAAATGTATGTGATTCACATAACTTATACTTCTGTTATTAATATTGAACAATTGCACTTTGGTCAAAGAATGTGACCATATGATGTCAATTCTTTGGATTTCTTAAGAGCATTTTGATAACCAAAACTACGGTCAATATATGTAAATATTCCACATGTACTGGAAAAGAATAAGTATTCTTAAATTATTCATTCAAAAGTTTCATTAATGTCTATGGTCAAGCTCAGATTTGTGCTCTTCAGATCTTACAAAGCTGTTTTTTGTTTGTTTGTTTGTTTGTTTCCAGCTCTATGAGCTGCAGAGAAAATATGTAAAAATCTCCAAACAAGTTTCATATTTTCATTTTCTCCTTGCTGTTTTCACGATGTATGTTTTGTGACTGTGTTATTAGAAACATGCAGTTTAAAGCTGATATATCTTCACATTCAATTACATTTTCTTCTATTCATTTGACGACAGTGCTGTTTTGCAAACTATTTAAATGTTAAAGTCAATGATCATCAATAGACGATGAAACCCTTGGCTGACAAAGAAATGGAGGATTTTGTGATCATGATGTGCCAAATGGTAGCCACTGTTTATGTCCTCATTAAACAACAACAATAAAGAACTTTAAAATGAAGGGACAAGGTTGTAAGGTTGCAGCTTCCTGAGTTCATTGAACAATGTTAGCATAAATACCAAGTTTCAAGCTCTACTGATATAACTTATCTCATACACCCTGCTCAAAACATGACATGATTGACATTTGTAGAATTATGGTTTAGGTCCCAATGTTTATTGGAAGTCTGCATACACAGGGCCTAGATGACACTTTTATAACCAATCAATTTTTTTAGGGTATAGATTATGATAGCTTGATAAGTACATAAAATTATTTTTATTTCTTTTAGAATCACAATGAGTTAAAGTCTGATAGACTGAAAGCATAATTTATTTGTACAAGGTTTATTTCAATTAATCTAAATTAATCCCCATTTTCTGACTAGAAACAAATACACAGAGAGGTTACTTGCACATCCCCCAAAATAGAAAATTGTAAAGCTGAAGTTTTAACACGAGTCTGGCTCTGCAGTTTTATCCACTACACTCTGCTACCTTTCTCATTTAAATATTTGTCTGGAAGAGTGACATTAACATTTTCTCTAGGCCTTTCTTCCTTTAGAAACTTTTCTAAATTCCCACACTAGAGAATAACTATAATTCTCTTCTATGTCTCAACATTGCTCTCTCTTTTGTAATAAAATTGCCAAATTCTGTTTCAACATTTAAGAAAAGAAAAATTTGACAGCCATCTCACACACGTCAGCTTGGAGGCAAATTATAAATAATTAACAAAATGACATTTTTAAGGACAGAGAATCTGTTACTTCGTATTCTTTTTTGTTGTTGATTATGTTTAATAGGTGAAATTGTGAAACACAACATGACATACTGACTGATGGCTGCTTAAACAAGCTTAAAAACAGCAAATTAATAATGGAATATTCTAATGTCCTGTTTCCTTTTAATGAATCTCGTTTTCAATATTTTAAGACAATTCTGAATATATCTAATACTTGCATCAAATCACTAATTTTTTACAACTCTCGTTTTTTAATTTCTCATTATCTTTTTTTTGTTTTTTTGAAATGGTACTTGCCAATACTGAGCTATTTTCAATCTTCATATGCATTAATTCTTACAAAGATAAGAAAATACCAATTATATCTACATTTATGTGTATACACACGGACACACACAATGATTCAAGCATTTATTATGCACTTATACTCAAATGATCATTTTAATATGCCCTAGTAATTTATAGACTATTAAATCAAAGTAATGTTAAATATTTGCAATCTAAATTTGGCCTATTAAAGAACAGATTTTAAAAATTAGGTAACTCTTTTAAGCTAATTAAAAATCTTAGAATATTTTACACTTGGTTTCTCCATCATAAACTACATATAATTACCTTCATCTATTTTACAACAATTAAACATACTACACAGTATTTTTTATACATTAAGAATCAAAAGAATCAAGCCTAGTTTTCTGTGTGTGTTTTTTTGTTTTGTTTTTTCTTTTCATGATGGCAGACTGGAGGGAGTGTTAGCATGCTTCTCCCACTTGGAAAGATAAAATAGTATATAAAGGTTCACACCATGAACTTTTTTCCAAGAAGCAATACAGGAACTTAACTGGAAAATAGAGAGAAATGACAGACACTTTGAAAGAAGCAGTAGGCTTCAGCCTACACTGTACACCAGGAAAAATCTTTAAGTCCCCAGAGTGTGAGAGACTGCCTCCGGGATATACACCCCCACCAGGAACCTGGCAATCCAGCCTACAGGGAAAGGCCTTAAGCTTTCCCAGCACTGGAAGTGACACAGAGAGTGGTGGGGAATGTAAAGTAGAAGCAACAGTGCACATTCCCAGTCTGTAGTGCCAGACTGAAGGAAGACATTCCTGATTCTACATCACAGGAGACCTAGCAGAAGTCTGCCAACTAACTTAGGCAGCAGTCACAGGCTGAGAGAAGGTCCGAACTGAAATTCATAGTATAATCTCAAGTGGGGATGAACACCCTTGGCCAAAACTAGGGGGTGTGTAGGAAGTGTGCTGCAGCCAGGGATGCAGGAGCTGGGTGCCCAGGGTTTGCAGGTTGACTGAGAGGGACGAGGCCTGAAAGCCACGGTTCCTGTCTCTGCAGGAAAAGCTTATGGCCTGGGGAAGTTTTTTTTTTTTTTTTTTTTTTTTTTTTTTGAGACGGAGTGTCGCTCTGTTGCCCAGGCTGGAGTGCAGTGGCCGGATCTCAGCTCACTGCAAGCTCCGCCTCCCGGGTTCCCGCTATTCTCCTGCCTCAGCCTCCCGAGTAGCTGGGACTACAGGCGCCCGCCATCTCGCCCGGCTAGTTTTTGTATTTTTTAGTAGAAACGGGGTTTCACCGTGTCAGGCCAGGATGGTCTCGATCTCCTGACCTCGTGATCCGCCCGTCTCGGCCTCCCAAAGTGCTAGGATTACAGGCTTGAGCCACCGCGCCCGGCCTGCCTGGGGAAGTTTTGAGTTCTGAGTGTTCACTCCTGGAGTTTACCTAGCTGTTGCTACTGAACTACTGTGGGGGAAAGACCTGAAAAACTAACTTTAATAAATGAAGGAGAAATAAAATCATTTTCACGAAAACAAATGCTGAGGGAATTTGTCACTACCAGACTGCTCTATAAGAAATGCTAAAACCAGTTCCAAATCTTGAAACAAAAGGTTGATATGCACCGGAATAGAACCTCTTGAAATCGTAAAACTCATAGGGCCTATAAAACAATAACACAGTGAAGAAAACAAAGTATCTAGGTAACAATTAACATAATGGCTGGAATAGTGTGTCAAATCTCAATATTAACACTGGGTGTAAGTGATCTAAATGCCCCACTTAAAAAAGATACAGATTGGAAGAATAAATAAAAAATTACAAACCAAATATCTGCTGCCTTCAAGAAATTCACCTAACAATTAATAATTCATACAAACCCAAGCTAAAAGGGTGGAAAAAGATTTTCTACGTAAATGGAAACCAAAAAAGAGCCAGAGTAACTTCTCATATCAAATAAAACAGACATTACTGCAACAGTAAGGCCAATATATAATAATAAAAGGATCAACTCAACAGGAAGATATTCCATGCCTAAATGTATTATATACCTAACATTGGAGTTCCCATATTTATAAAAAAATTCAAATAAGCTTAATTAGAAATGAAGCTGAAAACATTACAACTGACTCCACAGTAATACAAGATTATTTGAGACTACTATGAACTCAACATACACACAAATTAGAAAACCTAGAGGAAATGAATAAGTGTTTGGAAACATACAATCTTATCAGATTATATCAGGAAGAAATAGAAACACTGAACAAACCAATAATGAGCAGTGAGATTGAATCAGTAACTTTTTAAAAATGCCAACTAATATATATATAAAATAGATATAAAATAGATATATTATATATAAAATTTATCATATATAAAATATATCATATATAAAATATATCATATATAATATATATTTATATGTGTGTATATATTTATATATGTGTGTGTATATACATATATACATATTATATATGTGTATGTGTATATATACACATATACACACATATTATATATGAGTATATGTGTATATATACATATATACATATTTTATATATGTGTGTATATGTGTATATATGTGTGTGTATATATACTATATACACACATATATATATATATATATATAAAATACCTAGGAATATACTTATCCAAGGAGGTGAAAGATCTTGATAAGGAAGACTACAAAACACTGCTGAAAGAATAATAGATAACACAAACAAATGGAAACACATCCCATGTTTACAGATTGGAAGAATCAATATCATGAAAATGACCATATTGCCCAAAGCAACCCACAGATACAATGCTATTCCTATCATAATGCCAACATCATTTTTTCACAGAATTAAAAAAAATCCTAACATATATATGAAACTAAAAACAAGTCCAAATAGCTAAAGCAAGACTAAGCAAAAATAACAAATCTGAAGGCATCACATTACCTGACTTCAAATTATACTACAATGCTATAGACACCAAAACAGGGTGGTACTGGTATAAAAACAGACACACAGACCAATGGAGCAGAATAGAGAACTCAGAAATAAAACCAGTTACTTACAACCTCCTGAACTTCAACCAAGCATACAAAAAATATAAATTGGGGAAAGGACACCCTTTAACAAATAGTGCTAGGAAAACTGGATAGCCACATGTGGAAGAATGAAACTCGATCCTTATCTCTCACCTTATATGAAAATGAACACGAGATAGACTAAAGACTTAAATCTAAGACCTGACACCACAAAAACTCTAGAGGATAACCTAGAAAAAACTCTTCTGGACATTACCCTAGGCAAATAATTCATAACTAGGACCCCAAAAGCAAATGCAATAAAAACAAAAATTAACAAATGGAAACTAATTAAAGTAAAAAGCTTCTGTAGAGCAAAATACATAACCATCAGAGTAAAAAGACAACCCTCAGAATCAGAAAAATGTTTGCAAATTGTGCATCCAACAAAGGAAATATCCAGAATATACAATAAATTTAAACAAATCAACAAGAAAAAAACAAATTCCATCAAAAAGTGGACAAATACCGTGAGTACACATTTCTCAAAAGAAGATACACTACTGGCCAAGAAACATATGAAAAAATGTTCGACACCACTAATCATCAGGGAAATGCAAATCAAAACCACAATGAGATATCACCTTACTCCTGCAAGAATGTCCTAAAAAAGTAAAAAAAAAAAAAACAAAAATGTTGGCGGGGATGTGGTGAAGAGGCAATGCTTATACACTGCTTGTAGGAATATAAATTAGTGCAACCTCTATGGAAAACAGTGTGGAGACTTTGTTTTTTTTTTTTTTTATCTTTGAGACAGAGTCTCTCTCTGTTGCCCAGGCTAGAGTGCAATAGCGCAATCTCGGCTCACTGCAACCTCTGCCTCCCAGGTTCAAGCCATTCTCCTGCCTCAGCCTCCTGAGTAGCTGGGATTATGGGTGTGCATTACCACACCTGGCTAATTTTTGTATTTTTAGTAGAGACTGGGTTTCACCATGTTGGTCAGGCTGGTCTCAAACTCCTGACCTTGTGATCCACCAGCCTCAGCCTCCCAAGTGCTGGGATTACAGGCCTGAGCCACCTCACCTGGCTGGAGTAAAGGTAGATCTTGAAGTAAAGGTAGATCAAAAGCGAGATTCAATCCAGCAATCTCGCTACTGGGTATCTATTCAAAGGGAAAGAAGTCATTATATCAGAAAAATACCTGCAGCATATGTTTAATTGCAGCACAATTCACAATTGCCAAGATATGAAACCAAACTAAGTGTCCATTGAACAATGAGTGGATAAAATAAATGTGATGTATATACACCATGGAAAACTACTCAGACATAAAAAGGAATGAAATAATGTATTTTGCAGCAACTTTGATGGAACTGGAGGCCATTATTCTAAGTGAAGTAACTCAAGAATAAAAAATCAAATACCGTATGTTCTCACTTATAAGTAGGATCTAAGCTATGAGTACACAAAGGCATACAGACTGATATAAAGGACTGTGGAGACTCAGAAGGGGAAAGATGGAAGTGGGAGTGAGGGAAAAACTACATATTGGGTACAACATGTGTTACTTGAGTGACAGGTGCACTAAAAACCCAGACTTCACTACTATAAAATTCATCCAAGTAACCAAAAACCAGTTTTACATGGAAAGCTATTAAAATTTTTGAAAACAATTCAAAAATAAAATCTAGGAATATGTACCTAGAGAAAATAATAACCATTGCAACAATAGCAATATAAACTTAATACTAATATAGAGCTATATAGTTTATAGAACACATTATATTGATTATCTCATTTAATGTGTGCCATATTTATGTTAGAAAGAATTATCTTCATCTGATCAAATAAAAATATGATCAGATTGGATTTTTATAATCTTTAATTTTTGTGGGTACATATGACAGATTTGGATTTTATGTCTTCAGACAACAGATTTAATATTATTTAAATTACACTTGCTTATCTTCTCATAAAAATATTAATGATAATGAATTAAAGTATTAAAATTGATTAATTTAAACCCAACCTATAAATACAGAACCTCTTCTTTCCCCTGAAAAATATGCATCCTAATTTGGCTAGATAAATAAGAGAGTACTGAAAGAGTGCTATGAAATGAATTTCTAATATGAGAAACCTGAAAGCTTAGAAAAGGCAGATCTCTTTTACACCTTTAAACTAGAAACAAAAAAGCATCCGGAAATTGAATTTTCACAGTAGGGGCTGGAAAGGAAGAGTAAGAACATAACAATATAGTACTTAATTATCATAATTCACCCCAGGTGTGGAAATGCTGAGAAAAGGTATATTTATGATGAGTATCAAAATTTGTATTCACAAGTTGGTAAAAAGTATTGATTAAACATCATATGTATTATACAAGGAAGATAAAATAAAGCAAAGTTAATGTTTTCCAAGTACTAATTTCTTTTCTGATATTCACCTAAAAATAAAGTCTTATATAGTTGCATGTGTTATAGTCTGTTTACAAATTAGGTAATACATGTTTCTTAAAATCACACACATGGGATTGCTTGTTTTCTTCTTACTGATTTGTTTGAGTTCATTGTAGATTCTGGATATTAGTCCTTGATCAGATGTACAGATCGTGAAGATTTTCTCCCACTCTGTGGGTTGTCTGTTTACTCTGCTGACTGTTCCTTTTGCTGTGCAAAAGCTCTTTAGTTTAATTAGGTCCCAGCTGTTTATCTTTGTTTTTATTGCATTTGCTTTTTGGTTCTTGGTCATAAAATCCTTGCCTAAACCAATGTCTAGAAGGGTTTTTCCAATGTTAACTTCTACAATTTTTATAGTTTCAGGTCTTAGACTTAAGTCCTTAATCCATCTCGAGTTGATTTTGTATACAGTGAGAGATGAGGATCCAGTTTCATTCTCCTACATGTGGCTAGTCAATTATCCCAGCACTATTTGCTGAAAAGGGTGTCCTTTCCCCACTTTATGTTTCTTTTTTCTTTTTCTTTTCTTTTTTCTTTTTTTTTTTTTTTTGCTTTGTTGAAGATCAGTTGGCTGGAAGTGTTTGGGTTTATTTCTGGGTTCTCTATTCTGTTCCACTGGTCCATGTGCCTATTTTTGTAGCAGTACCACACTGTTTCAGTGAGTATGGGTTTATAGTATAGTTTGAAATTGAGTAGTGTGATGCCTCCAGTTTTGTTCTTTTTGCTTAGTCTTGCTTTGACTTTGTAGGCTCCTTTTTTGGTTCCATATGAATTTTAGGATTGTTTATCTCTAATTCTGTGAAGAATGGTGGTGATATTATCAAAAAGTGAGCTAAGAACATGAATAAACAATTCTCAAAAGAAGATACACAAATGGCCAACAAACTTATGAAAAAATGCTCAGCATCACTAATGATCAGGAAAACGCAAATCAAAACCACAATGCGATACTACCTCTCTCCTGCAAGAATGACCATAATCAAAAAATCAAAAAACAATAGATGTTGTCATGGATGTGGTGAACAGGGAACACTTCTACAGTGCTGGTGGGAATGTAAACTAGTACAGCCGCTAAGGAAAACAGTGTGGAGATTCCTTAAAGAACTAAAAGTAGAACTACCATTTAATCCAGCAATCTCACTACTGTGATTTACGTGGAGAAAAACAAGTCATTATTTGAAAAAACATACTTGCACATGCATGTTTATAGCTGGACAATTTACAATTGCAAAATCCTGGAACCAACCCAAATGCCCATCAATCAGCAAGTGGATAAAGAAACTGTGGTATATATACCTATATAGATATACAATGGAATACTACACAACCATAAAAAGGAATAAATTAACAGCATTTGCAGTGACCTGGATGAGATTGGAGACTAGTATTCTAAGTGAAGTAACTCAGGAATGGAAAACCAAACATGATATGTTCTCACTGATATGTGGGAATTAAACTATGAGAGTGCAAAGGCATAAGAATGATACAGGGGACTTTGGGGACTTGGGGAGAAGAGTGGGAGGGCAGCAAGGACTGAAAGACTGCAAATATGGTGCAGTATATACTGCTTGAGTGATGGGTGCACCACAATCTCACAAATCACCACTAAAAAAAGTACTAATGTAACCAAATACCACCTGTACCCCAATAACTTATGGGAAAAAATCACACACATACAAAAGTCTTATAATAATTGCCAGAAGAAATGGTTACCATTCAGTAGCCATTTTATATAAAAATTTTAATAATCTTTCATTATTAGTTCTATTGGTACTATTGAATACCACAGGTAAATGTAAACATAACATTAAATACTAAAAATATACAATGCTGAAAACATACAGATTGACTAATGTCAGGAACTAATAATTTAAAGAAAAATGAGAAAATCACATATTTCACATGAAATAAAAGAAATGGGTTGTTGTCTCAGAGCTTTAGGACAGTAATCTTCTAAATGATAGTAGTATTCTGTGTTTTTAGCCAAGTAGGGTTACCCAAGTATGTTCACACTGTGAAAATTTAATTGAAACTGTGCACTTTTTATGTTACTATATTTTAATTCGATACCAATATTGTCATGAAATATAAGAAATAAAATATTGAGACTACAAAAGAATTATAAAGAAATTCTAAAAGATTTATTTCCCATGAATACAACAATTCTGAAAAAATATAAGGAAAAATTTAACTCTTAGGCTTTAGATGGGCTGAATAACATTTATTATATGCTTTTGTGCTATTTGGATATATTACAAAGTATATATTATACTTCAAATTTTTAAAATACCAACTTTAAATATCTTCTGTTTATATACTGAGTCCATTAATTGATTTAAAATTATAAAAATAGACATATGTTTTAACAATGACTAGATGTAATTGATGCTATTGGTTATCATATAATAAAGCACACACTCACACACACAGAGACACAAACACACACACACTGTCACCTGGAATGTTTGTATTCAAAGTCATTGTGACTGAACCCAGCACTAGAAGAATAGATTTTGTGTCCCCAATGCAGTGTAATTTAATAACTTCCGTATGTTTTTTCAAAACCAAGAGAGCTTTGAGAGGTCTGTGTTTTGTTTTCTTTTTTATGTATATTATCTATGTTTAAACACAAATAGTTACTGACAGCCAGGTAGATTGACAAAGAATATACACATTATCATGTTATTTTCAGGATTTTCTGATTGCAAATTTTTAGGATATTAGCACTGCAAATGAAAGGTGCAAATTTGCTGAACAATCAAATCTAGATATAACTGAAAATATCAGCATAATATCCTGCTACAATTTGCAGAGTATATAAAACATTACAATCACATTGTCTTATTCTTGTGAAAATTCAGCAACCAAAAATTAAAATTAAAATGTATAGTATCCAGTTGAAATTTTATAATTTTGTAACAAAAATAAAAATAAAAATAATTCAACACAAAATTACATTTACAATAATAGTATAAAGTGCAGAATGTTTCTATTTTATATTAGTAGTATTGTGAGTTATTTTTTTCTATTTCTTCTGATGGGCAATAATTCACACAAGAAATAGGAAGAAAGCCTAAAATTATTTTTTAGTCATTTTTTCCCTCAAGTTCACCACAATATAACTGCAAACCTGAACTCTCCTTTCTTTATAAGATGTGAAAACTAAAAAGGACAGAAATTAAACCTTGACATAAACACACAACACACACTTGGAAAGTGATATATCAACATTATATTTAAAAAGCATTAATATTTACATAATTTTAACATTTTTTAAGGCACATTGTCCTTTAGTTATAGCTAGAACAAAAATCGAACTATTTTTCCATGTATAAATTCAGTTACAAACAATTTTACTAAGACTTTCTTCATACTTTACAATTATTGAAATCCTTATATCGTCTTTCAACCAGGGTTTTTTTCAAAATAATCTCTATGCCATTTTTCTGCAGTTCACAAATAGCACATTATGAAGCAATATACGCTTCCATAGGAAAAATTTTTAGTATCACTTAATCAACTTAAATCAACTCTATTGCTTTTATCATTTTTATTAGTATCCAGATACAGTTTGTAAACTTTTGTTTGGTTTTTAGAAATAAAGTATAATCCTTATGTTTGGTTTATAGAAATAATTTATAATTCTTATGTTGAGTTTTGATATCAAGGACACTCTTGTTTTACACAATGAGATAAAAAATTTCTCATTTTTAATTTTCTGGAATAGTTTGTATATGAGTAATAACATGTCTTCTTTAGTCATGGTACAACAATTACAAATAAAGCCTTGCAGGCCTGCTTGGAATCCTAGAGTTTTCTTCATAGGAAGCTATTTTTATTAAATTGTTCTGTATTTTCAATGGTTGCAAGAAAAATTTGGTTTTCCATTTCTCTTTTAATCAGTTTTTATGGCTTATATTTTTAAGAATTATTCCTTCTCATGTAAAGTTTTGAATGTAGAGGCTTAAAGTTTTCAATAACATCCTCTTTAATTTTTTGATAACAGAATTTTCTTTTTGATATCTGATATTATTGCTGCAATTATTCATGGATGTACCTTCTCTTTATCTTTTTTCTTGTCGTATCGCTGTTTTAGCCAAGTCTTGGTTATGATATCCAACTGTGTCTATGGATTTGTTATTTTTTCTGGTAGTCATTATTCCCTAATATATTTTGAAAACAACACTAGTAAGTATTTATGTATCTAGAATTATTGTATATTCATGAAGAATTTAATGTTTTATAATTATAAATTATCTTCATTAATTATTTGCTCTCTATTATCTTTGTATAACAATTTTATTAAATGTAGATTATATTTAGAAGCCAAATTCTGATACATTTATTTCTGCTAATTCTACTCACGGTAGGTTATTTTTATTTGAAATTTGTCATTTTAGAGTTTGAATTCAAAAAAAAAAAAAGGAGTTTGAATTCATTTTAGTATGGAAATCAAATGTTTCCTTGAGACTTAAGGGTCTGTCCTTTCTCAATAAGTTTGTGTTTCCATCTTCCAATCACCTGTGCGGATATCATAGTTCAGGATAATATTCCATGTTAATTGATTATATTGGGCTATCAGTTTAAGCCCCAAACACACTTAAGGAAAATCTATGGTTAGACATTCTCAAAGGAGGCTTTTGGATTCCTAATAAAAATCAGATCAGTCTGCTTTGTCCACATTTTTTTGGCCACTGAGAGATATCTATTTGTCTGTGGTGGTTTGTCTTTAATAAATATGTATACTCTTTATTCAGAAATAAAGGCACTGTCCTAAGTGGAAAACTCATTTTCTATTTTCCAACTAGCTTCCACTTAAGACTTCCTCTCCTGTAATTATAAGATAATGGGAAATAGCTGCCCCTGTGACATTTTAATAAGCAACCTCACCTCAAATCTGCCAGGACTTAACTCTTTTTACTGTTCCTACTTCAGATTTCCTCTTTGTATCTGGCTTTAGCGATCTTTATTGCTTGATAATTCAGCTACAGAATTAAAAGAATCATCAAATTAATTAAGCATTTCTAGATATTTTGCAAGGGATTTTTGGATTACTCATTCTGCATCGCTGCCAGTGATAGAATTTTGTACTTAAAACCGTAAACCAAAAAAAAAAAAAAAAAAAAAAAACAGATATTTTGTGATTATTACAATTTGTAAAACTTTATAAACTATCAAGAAAATTGCCTGATACATTGTAAGAACTTAATATATATTAGAGTCCCTTCACTTGGATTTGAAAACTGAGAACTTAAGACTTGCTGAGTTGTTTAATTTCAGTTAGCAAGTATTTAAAATCCATGAGGTTATTTCGATTACCAAGATTAAGCCATTTTTTACTGCTATTTAATATAGACAATGGCCTTAAGATTTCTTTAGACTTTATGATAGATTTATATTCACAAAATGAGATAGCCGTCTTAGTAAGATATTTTATTCTAATTTCCATAACATTGTATAGGTCAAAAATAAATTTATTTCTTTACTTATCACTAGGTGCAGATCTAAGGGTCCTGTAACGTAAGATAGATGAATAATAATATGAAAACATACAAATGTATTTAATATGTTTTATGTGGCAAAGGAGCCTTCAACAGGAAATGAAGACCCAAAGAAACAGATTAATTTGTGTATTTTTATGTATAGTTTTGATGAAAAGTGGGCAGGCATGAAGAAATATTATTGGAGAACAAAAGAGTACAATATACTAGTAATACTAGTAATAAACCAGGGGAAACAGCAAAGCCTGTTTATTCAGAATGTCCTTGAGTCTCTGTGTCTTTGGTCCCTTTCTACTGGGCATATATAGTGAACCTTGACTGACAATCTTATGATTTGGTTCGGGGAAAAGGGCAGGAGGCCAGAGAGTGACCTTCCTTAGATTTTTTTAACCTGTATTAGGGGAGAACAGGGGAAGGTAAGAGTGACTTCCTTGCATCTGCTGTTTTCTCAAACAGATGCCACATTTTGGTATAGCATGCCCTGTCCCCCATCCATTGTATATTTTTCTGATTCTCTTTTCTCACATTTTAACTCTTCGGCATAGTTACCATGTGATTGAATGTGCAAAGAAGAGGTCTTGATAGATATTATCCTCCTTGAGTGAATTATATATGTGTACGCTTTTGATATATTTTAAGTTTTCTTTTTTTCTAAAAAGTATTGTATAACTAATAACCATAACGAATGGACTTCATGAAATTTTTAATTGGTAATAGTCGTAAAATAATTGAGTTTGATCTTTTGAGAGTATCAGTCAATGTATTGCAAGAATGCATGACCAATATATTCAAATGTATTTTTGTTAGTAATCCTTAAAAGCCTTTTTGTGCTAATAGGTTGGTGAAAGAAAATGTGTAAACCTTTTCATTACATAATGAGTTACATGAAGTTTGAAATTTAGTTAATAGTTAACCTAATTCAGATAAATTTAGCCCAAAATTTCTGAGCAATTTGTAGCAGGTAGCTTTGGGGACCCTCTGCTAACTAACTGGGTAACTTTTATATTTGTTTACAGTTTCACACATGTTATACAGTAGAATTTTCAACTAGGCTGCTGATCAGTTTCAGACCATATGTTGGATACCTGGATCCTAGTGAAATGACAATAAATTTTGAATACTCCTTGAACTTTGAAGCCAATTAACAAGATTCCTTGATATGGGTATATTGTTCTATCTCAATTTAGAATGATATTTGATCAGGGTTTTTCTCTACTTTGCTACTCTATAATCCTTTCAGAAATATGACAGAAACAAGTTAATTCATGTTTTACTAAAATCTCTCTTTCAGACATCTTCCTTTCACATCCATAAGCCAATATTAGGAACATTATTGACATATGATTAACAAAGAGAAAAATTATGATATAGATCATAAAATCTATCTGTGTAAATGCTATAGGCCACACATAATGTCAACTGTTATCAAAGGAAAAAATATATAACCTGGATAAAACAAACATAGTGAAATCAATTCCAATGTGATAATTTTTTTGTTCCACAGCATATGGTTTTACAAGTGTAGACTGCACTGTAGAAGGAAAACATGCCATATGTACTATACTTATCTGAGAGACCAACTACAGAAGTAAGTTCTTAATTACTGAAGAAGTATAATCACCAGATGGGTTCTTCCTGCCTGAACAGACAAAACCAATTCACTATGACCATGGCATTGCAATAAAGAAAGAGTTTAATTGATGTGAGTCTGGCCCATGAGAAAGAACTGGAGTTATTGCTCAGATCAATCTCCCTGAAGTCTCAGAGGTTAAGGGTTTTCAACTAGAGTTTGGTAGACAAGTGGCTAGGGAATTAGTCCTGCTGATCCACTGGGGATGCCATCACAGGTGTGTGATGGGGTGCCACGAGACTGGTTGAGTTAGGAATCACAAGTCCAGTTGGAGTTAGTCAATTGTCACAAATGCAAAAGTCTGAAAAGATATCTCAAAAAGTCAATCACAGGTTCTACAGTAGTGATATTATCTACTGGAGTAGTTGGGGAAGTTACAAATCTGGTGATCTCCAGAAAAATGGCTGATTATCTTATCATGTAACTATGCCTACATCTTAGCAGAATTTAGGCCCCTTTCATAATCCTGACTTTGTGGCCTTTCATGAGTTTTACAAAGGTAGTTTAGTTTTGGGAAGGGCTAATATAAACCTGGCATCAAGGTTAAAGTATTAACTAAATTTCTCCCCAAGTTAGTTTGGCCTGTGCCGAGAATGACAAAGGACAACTTGGAAGTTAGAAGCAAGATGGGCCAACTACATCAGAGTTCTCTTACTGTCATAATTTTGCAAAGGTGGTTTCAGAAGTTGTAGTTTATAACTTTAAGCAAAAGAAGCCAGAGACAAAATTTAATAAAAAATAGAGAATGAGAAAGAAAGAGAAAGAAGGGGGACCTGATAACACAATGCGCCCAACTCTCAACAACTAGTTTACGTGAAATGTACAGAGATACTCACTGGTATTCATGAAGCTACTCTGTGTTTCTGAAACTTTCAAAGTATATTATTCAGAAAATAAAGTTTATAAACATTAAAATAAAAAATCTAAACAATTGTTTCAGAATGCCTTTAGGAGTAAGGAAACTATGAAAAATGATTATCACAAAATTCAGGGTAGTGGTTTATTTGGGAAGAGAGATAAAACTGTTGTCAAAGAAGGGCACACAGGGAACTTATGAGTGTTGATGTTATTTAATTTCTTGACCTAGTGTTGGTGTTTGCATGACTGTTCATTAAACTGTTCATTAAGTCTCTAGAGAACTGAAACAAAAATAAAACTTATTTGAGACCCGAACATACGGTTTATTTAAAAACGTGAATAGGCTTCCCTTGCATAACAACAAAAACAGCAAAATTCATATTGACTCATAGAAATAAGACCTTATTCTATTCTTTAAATAAAGTGCAATTGACTGACCTGAGTCAAAACTAGAGGGGAAAAGGATTAAGATATACCAACTGATGGAAATAATAAAGAAAAAGATTCAAATTCTAAAATTAGATAAAATAAAATATATGTTAAAAAAATTAAATACAACAATTTAAAAGACAATTCTCTAAGATGATGTAGCAGTTATGAATTTGTGTGAATAATACAACAGAAGATTCACATTATAAAGCTGAAATTACAAGAGAAGAGCATTTATTAAAAACAGCAAAAAGGATGCAATTCTTAGCTGTAAATTTAAGAAATGTGCAAAACCCAAATGAAGAAAATTTTAAAACGATCCTAACAGATGCAACATTACACTTGAGAAAAAAAGTAATGCATCTCTTATTTTTGACTAATTCCAAACTTACAAAAAAGAGCATAAGTTTTTCTAATTTGATTTCTAAATCTAACATTATCCTAAAAACAATATCAGCAATGAATTTTACTAAAGCCAGATTAATTGAAACTTAAATTGCAAATTAAAACAGAAACTTTTGAAAATAGTAAAATAAAAAACATAGATTTCCAAAGGGATGTTTAGTCCTATTAATATTAAGTCATAGTAAAGAACTAGTATAATTAAAGCAGCAATATATTGGTACATGCATACATAGAAATATCAGTAGAATTGAAAATAATAGAATTAATCTAGTCCATAAGGAAGTTTTGCATATGATAAATGTGGCATTTTGCGTCAATAGGAAAAAACAGACTTTTAAAAATACAGTTTCAGAAAATGGAAAGCCATATGGGAAAAAAATGGATAAAATTGGATTGTACACAACAAAATTTACAAACAGATGAAAAGTCTAAATGTTAAGAATAAAGTCATACAAACATTTGGTAAAAAAACTAGGACTAATTATTCTATAAATTGAGTAGGAAAATAGGTGTTATACATAAAATTTGAAACCATATGCAACAAAAGATTGATACTCTTAGCTTGATTAAAAATAATGATTAATATAGTTGCATGGTGAAAATATCTTTATGTATATCTGAGAGAAAACATTTATAAGAGATACTATAAAAAGGGCCATATGCCTAATACATAATCAACTTTTAAAATGAGGAAACAATTTAAAGTAAAAATGTGGGGGAAAATGAACATGAACAAAAGACATAAACAGTAAACTTGTTTAAAAATATCTGTGAAAATGACCTGGTGAAAAGTTATTCATCTTTACTAATAATGGGAGAATTTCAAATTCAACTCTTGTAAGAGAATTTGATATATAACAAACTAAAATCACGCAGGCATTTATTTGTTAATTGAAGAATCCCCTTTCTAAGTATTTACCCCTAAGCTATACTTTCAACTATACAAAAGCACATATACATAAGTTATCCATGGCAATTGATATTTTTAATGGAAAAATACTGAAAGTATTCTAATTACCCATACATAAGAAACTGCTTGAAAAACTCTGGTTTGACCATATAATTAAGCACTATGGCTTATATATAATGTTATTTTTGTGAAGATTTAAAAAATAAGAAAGATAGCATTTACTTTGCAAAAAGACTCAGGAAGGATAAGGAAGAAATTAATGAATTTGGTTAGCTACAGGGTCTACATAAAACTAGAGTATAAAAGATAAGACAATATTACATGATTAGCATAATTTTGCATACTATTGAGTTTTGGCAAGATATTAATGTTTTATATATTCAAAAAATAAGATTAAATCAACAAATATGTGGGAAAAACTAATATTGGATTCAAGTTTACTTCAAATGATTAATTATAACCACATTCAAGGAAAAAAAGTGTTATAAGAACTCTTGAAAACCTTAATTTCATTATATATTGTCATTTAAAAGTAAAAATAAATGCAAACTAATCTAAAACTCTTAAAGTTTGGAAGTTTTTTTTTTCATAGGTAATAGTGTTGCCATTCTGAAGCTCTTTTATTTGGTTTGTACAATTAAGCTAATTAAGTAAATATTGAGAAGATGTTGGTAGTCAGGGCCCTCCCTATTGGAGAAAGGAGGTACAACACAGAATTGGGAAATCCAAAAAAAAAAGAAAAGAAAAAGAAATGGTTGCACTGAATTAGACATATTCCCATATATTGGACTGAGCCAATGATTTACTTTTTCTGCTCTCTGCTTGCTTAAGGGACCCAGGAACTCTGCTATTTAAGTAGCAATAACCACAGCTAGAACAGAGATATTGGTTTACAAATATCATTCATCAGTAAAGTAAACCTGAGTTTCCTTGGTCTCAGTTAAATTTGTGATCCTGGGGCTGAGGTTTTTTATATATATACACAATATGACCCTCAAAATTCTTGAGCCAGAAAGTAAGGAAACACTAGAAAAGAATTTAGGATCATGTAAAAGGAATATGGGAGTCAAGGGGAAGGGGCTACTACTGTCCAACCAGGCATGATTTGAACTTCAAATCATGAATAATGGTAGCAATGGTTTATAAGCCATTGAATAAATTAGTAATCTGTCAAACTATACTTATATATTTGTGATAGGTCAATGATAAATCGAAATAAATAGATGGATTGGTAAAAGGGAAGGCAAAAAATTTATCTTTAACAATGGAATGCAGTATAATGAATAGAGAAGAAATAATAGATTTAGAAAATCATTTTTCAAACACCAGAGTAATAAATGATTCAGGTAAGATTTATCAATGGAAACAAAGATCACTGGATAAATGAAAAATTGAATGTAAATAAATATCAAAAATTACCTCACACATTATTTAAAAAAGGAGAAATGCTTATTTTACCAAGGAAAAATCTGGTGGGTATTGAAATAATCAGAGGGTAAAATTTCACCCACAGTAGTGAAACTAAGAATAATAAAATCACAGATATTTATTCTGTCAAAAATATGTAAGCTGAATATAATCATGAATTAATATTAGACAATTCAAACTGAGATTCATTTTACAAACAACTGACCTGTACTCTTCAGAATATGTTAGTATCTTCCACACTCTTAAAAATCATAATAAAAATATATCTGTGTCATAAAAGAAAAAGAAAGAGAAGAATTAGTTCAAGTTAAAGGATATTGAAGAGATAAGAAAACAAAATGAATTTTGTGATGGGAGATTGAATCAAGAATGGTGATAGATTTCTATCAAGACCATCTATTCTTTTTTCTTTTTTTTTTTTTTTTATACTTTAAGTTCTAGGGTACATGTGCACAACGTGCAGGTTTGTTAGATATGCATACATGTGCCATGTTGGTGTATTGCACCCATTAACACATCATTTACATTAGGTATATCTCCAAATGCTATCCTTCCCCTCTACCCCCACCCCCCTCCCCACAATAGGCCCCGGTGTGTGATGTTCCCCTTCCAGAATCCAAGTGATCTCATTGTTCAATTCCCACCTATGAGTGAGAACATGCGGTGTTTGGTTTTCTGTTCTTGTGATAGTTTGCTGAGAATGATGATTTCCAACTGCATCCATGTCCCTACAAAGGACACAAACTCATCCTTTTTTATGGCTGCATAGTATTCCATGGTGTATATGTGCCACATTTTCTTAATCCAGGCTGTCACTGATGGACATTTGGGTTGATTCCAAGTCTTTGTTATTATGAATAGTGCCGCAATAAACATACGTGTGCATGTGTTTTTATAGCAGCATGACTTATCATCCTTTGGGTATATCCCTAGTAATGGGATGGCGGGGTCAAATGGTATTTCTAGTTCTAGATCCTTGAGGAATCGCCACACTGTTTTCCACAATGGTTGAACTAGTTTAGAGTCGCACCAACAGTGTAAAAGTGTTCCTATTTCTCCACTTCCTCTCCAGCACCTGTTGTTTCCTGATTTTTTAATGATTACCATTCTAACTGGTGTGAGATGGTATCTCATTGTGGTTTTGATTTGCATTTCTCTGATAGCCAGTGATGATGAGCATTTTTTCATGTGTCTGTTGGTTGTATGAATGTCTTCTTTTGAGAAGTGTCTGTTCATATCCTTTGCCCACTTTTTGATGGGGTTGTTTGTTTTTTTCTTGTAAATTTGATTGAGTTCTTTATAGGTTCTGGATATTAGCCATTTGTCAGATGAGTAGATTGCAAAAATTTTCTTCCATTCTGTAGGTTGCCTGTTCACTCTGATGGTAATTTCTTTTGCTGTGCAGAGGCTCTTTAGTTTAATTAGATCCCATTTGTCAAGTTTGGCTTTTGTTGCAATTACTTTTGGTGTTTTAGACATGAAGTCCTTGCCCATGCCTATGTCCTGAATGGTATTTTCTAGGTTTTCTTCTAGGGTTTTTATGGTTTTAGATCTAACATTTAAGTCTGTAATCCATCTTGAATTAATTTTCGTATAAGGAGTAAGGAAAGGAACTAGTTTCAGCTTTCTATTTATGGCTAGCCAATTTTCCCAGCACCATTTATTAAATAGGGAATCCTTTCCCCATTTCTTGTTTTTGTCAGGTTTGTCAAAGATCAGATGGCTGTAGATGTGTCGTATTATTTCTGAGGGCTCTGTTCTGTTTCATTGGTCTATATCTCTGTTTTGGTACCAGTACCATGCAGTTTTGGTTACTGTAGACTTGAAGCATAGTTTGAAGTCAGGGAGCGTGATGCCTCCAGCTTTGTTCTTTTGACTTAGGATTGTCTTGGCAATGTGGGCTCTTTTTTGCTTCCATATGAACTTTAAAGCAGTTTTTTTCCAATTCTGTGAAGAAACTCATTGGTAGCTTACTGGGGATGGCACTGAATTTATAAATTACCTTAGGCAGTATGGCCACTTTCATGATATTGATTCTTCCCATCCATGAGCATGGTATCTTCTTCCATTTGTTTGTGAAACCTTTTATTTCACTGAGCAGTGGTTTGTAGTTCTCCTTGAAGAGGTCCTTTACATCCGTTTGAAGTTGGATTCCTAGGTATTTTTATTCTCTTTGAAGCTATTGTGAATGGGAGTTCATTCATGATTTGGCTCTCTGTTTGTCTGTTACTGGTGTATAAGAATGCTTGTGATTTTTGCACATTGATTTTGTATCCTGAGACTTTGCTGAAGTTGCTTATCAGCTTAAGGAGATTTTGGGCTGAGACGACAGGGTTTTCTATATATACAATCATGTCATCTGCAAACAGGGACAATTTGACTTCTTCTCTTCCTAACTGAATACTCTTGATTTCTTTCTCTTGACTGATTGCCCAAGCCAGAACTTCCAACACTATGTTGAATAGGAGTGGTGAGAGAGGGCATCCCTGTCTTATGTCAGTTTTCAAAGGAAATGCTTCCAGTTTTTGCCCATTCAGTATGATATTGGCTGTGGGTTTGTCATAAATAGCTCTTATTATTTTGAAATATGTTCCGTCAAAACCGAATTTATTGAGAGTTTTTAGCATGAAGGGCTGTTGAATTTTGTCAAAGGCCTTTTCTGCACCTATTGAGATAATCATGTGGTTTTTGTGTTTGGTTCTGTTTATATGCTGGATTACATTTATTGATTTGTGTATGTTGAAGCAGCCTTGCATCCCAGGGATGAAGCTCACTTGATCATGGTGGATAAGCTTTTTGATGTGCTGCTGGATTCGGTTTGCCAGGATTTTACTGAGGATTTTTGCATCGATGTTCATCAGGGATATTGGTCTAAAATTCTCTTTTTTGTTGTATCTCTGTCAGGCTTTGGTATCAGGATGATGTTGGCCTCATTAAATGAGTTAGGGAAGAGTCCCTCTTTTTCTATTGATGGGAATAATTTCAGAAGGAATGGTACCAGCTCCTCCTTGTACTTCTGGTAGAACTCGGCTGTGAATCCGTCTGGTCCTGGACTTTTTTTTGGTTGGTAGGCTATTAATTATTGCCTCAATTTCAGAGTCTGCTATTGGTCTATTCAGGGATTCATCTTCTTCCTGGTTTAGTCTTGGGAGAATGTAAGTGTCCAGGAAATTATCCATTTCTTCTAGATTTTCTAGTTTATTTGCATAGAGGTGTTTATAGTATTCTCTGACAGTAGTTTGTATTTCTGTGGGGTCGGTGGTGATATCCCCTTTATCATTTTTTATTGCATCTATTTGATTCTTCTCTTTTTTCTTCTTTATTAGTCTTGCTAGCTATCAATTTTGTTGATCTTTTCAAAAAACCAACTCCTGGATTCATTGCTTTTTTGGAGGGTTTTTGGTGAGTTGCTCTTCTCGAGGAGTATCTTTGTGGCATTCTTTGTATTTCCTGAATTTGAATGTTGGCCTGCCTTACTAGGTTGGGGAAGTTCTCCTGGATGATATCCTGCAGAGTGTTTTCCAACTTGGTTCCATTTTCCCCATCACTTTCAGGCACACCAATCAGACATATATTTGGTCTTTTCACACAATCCCATACTTCTTGGAGGCTTTGTTCATTTCTTTTTACTCTTTTTTCTCTACACTTCTCTTCTCACTTCATTTCATTCATTTGATCTTCAATTGCTGATACTTTTTCTTCCAGTTGATCGAGTCAGTTACTGAAGTTGTGCATTTGTCACGTAGTTCTCATGTTATGGTTTTCATCTCTATCAGTTCTTTTAAGGTCTTTTCTGTATTGATTATTCTAGTTATTCATTCATCCATTCTTTTTTCAAGGTTTTTAGTTTCTTTGCACTGGTTACGTAGTTCCTCCTTTAGCTCTGAGAAGTTTGACTGAAGCCTTCTTCTCTCAGCTCATCAAAGTCATTCCCATCTAGTTTTGTTCCATTGCTGGTGATGAGCTGTGTTCTTTGGAGGGGGAGATGTGCTCTGATTTTTTTAATTTCCAGCTTTTCTGCCCTGCTTTTTCCCCATCTTTGTGGTTTTTATCTGCCTTTGGTCTTTGATGATGGTGACGTACTGATGGGGTTGCGGTGTGGGTGTCCTTTCTGTTTGTTAGTTTTCCTTCTAACAGTCAGCACCCTCAGCTGTAGGACTGTTGGAGATTGCTTGAGGTCCACTCCAGACCCTGTTTGCCTGGGTATCAGCAGCAGAGGCTGCAGAAGATAGAATATTGCTGAACAGCAAGTGCTGCTGTCTGATTCTTGCTTTGGAAGCTTTGTCTCTGGGGTGTACCCCACCGTGTGAGGTGTGACGTGTCAGTCTGCACCTAGCGGGGGATGTCTCCCAGTTAGGCTACTCAGAGGCAAGGGACTTGAGCAGGCAGTCTGTCCGTTCTCAGATCTCATCCTCCGTGCTGGGAGATCCATGGCTCTCTTCAAAGTTGTCAGTCAGGGGCATTTACTTCTGCTGAGGTTTCTGCTGCTTTTGTTTAGGTAAGCCCTGTCCCCAGAGGAGGAGTCTACAGAGGCAGGCCAGCCTCCTTGAGCTGTGGTGGGCTCCACTCAATTTGAGTTTCCTGGTGGCTTTGTTTACCTACTTCAGCCTCAGCAATGGTGGGCGCCCCTCCCCCAGTGTCGCTGCTGACTTGCAGATAGATCTCAGACTGCTGTGCTAGCAATGAGGGAGCCTCCGTGGGCATGGGACCCTCTGGGCCAGGTGTGGGATATAATCTCCTGGTGTGCTGTTTGCTGAGACCCTTGGTAAAGCACAGTATTAGGATTAGAGTTACCCAATTTTCCAGGTGTTGTGTGTCTCACTTTCCTTTGGCTAGGAAAAGGAATTCCCTTCCCCCTTGCACTTCCCAGGTGAGGCAATGCCTCGCCCTGCTTCAGCTCTCGCTGGTCAGGGTGCACTCATGGACCAGCACCAACTGTCCGACACGCCCCAGTGAAATGAACCGGGTACCTCAGTTGAAAATGCAGAAATCACCCATCTTCTGTGTCGCTCACGCTGGGAGCTGGAAGCTAGAGCTCTTCCTATTCGGCCATCTTGGAGGACCATCCATTCTTAAGACAGTGAACAAAAATTGATTATGGACTTTGTACTAAATAATAATAGTGTGCCATTTTCAAGTGTCCCTAATTTGATCATCTGGCTGCTATATAAACAAACATCCTTACTATTAAAATATTTATTCTAAAGCATTTGGGGATAAAGAAGGAAAATGTTAACTTGTTTGAATCTGGATGCATGGTATATGAGTGATCTTTGCACTTTTCTTGAAACTCTCCTATGAATTTGAAGTTATTTAAAATATGAACGGAAAAAGATGTAGGCTGAAAATCAGAAACACAGAGTGGGATTTTTCTGCTCACTACTGATGCTGAGGAGAAAAATACCCATCACCTCTTTTGGAGGAGACACGTTTTAATTTTTGAGGAGAATAGCAAACACTTTTTAAAAGGTAGTTTTCTTCCTAACTGTTGCCTAGTATATGCTATAAATAATAGAGTAGACTGAAAAAAAAATGCTAATCTTAAATCAGATCAATTGAATACAAAGTGGTACATCTAACAATATAACAGTTTATACTGTTTTATTTAAGCCTTATTTGTCTGAAGATGTTTTTAAATGTCAGTTTTTATGCAACATTTTAAATAAAATACTTTCCAAATTATAACTTCTAAAATCTCAGAATCAATATTCATAATATTTTCTCATATTTGCAAAACACATGTTTTTATATTAAGGCTGAACAGAAGAAATTTTGAAGCAATTGTGGTCTATTGATTTAACAGGAAATTTAATGAGAGTTCACAGTGTGCTCACTAGACGATTCTTCTGATCAGTGAGTGAATCATGACTAAGTAAATGAGGTATAAATGTAGACAATCAAGTGAAGAGATAAAGCTCTCTCAGTATATGCAAAGCCCATATCTAAGGTATATTGAATAAATTCTGATAGTGACTGCTTACGAAAAGTATTCATTTCTTTCTCTTAAAAACAAAATTCTACTTCAAAGAAATGAAAGTATACCAGGTAATAAACAAGAAGTTGGTAACATAATTTAATTCAAGGCTACAATTTCAATCATGATTATAGTTAAAAACACAACCAGAATAATAGTATATATATGATATTCGATTGTAAGCAGAGAAACTAATTTTCACCTCTGCTTCCAACATACTTGAACCTTTAAAATGAGTATGCTCACTGCCACTCTGAGGAGGTGCTAGACAGTTGAGTTGTCGTACTTTAGGCAAGCAGGCCAGCCCCATATCCTTTGGACATTCCAAATATCAGCACTGGATATAAGAGCAGATGAGATAGGCTGGGAGATGATGATGGGAGTGAGAAGATGACCACAATTACTGGTAAGTGATGAATGAATACATATGCTATCTGTTCTGAAGTACCAGCAGTAGGAAAGATTTCCTAGCCAGAGTTGCATGCACTAATGGAGCCATTGGAACTGAAGGAAACATGTGTGCTTAAGTATTAGATGTCTCCTCAACAGGGATCAATATATATTTACAAACAGGGGCCTCCTCAATCATTTTGGTTTCAGATTTCTTATTCTTAGAATCTATACAAATGATTTACCAGTATCAGACTACTGGTATCAGATTCACCAAGTTACCTATTAAAATTCAAATTCCTGGTTCCCCTCCCCAAATATGGACTTCAAATATTTATAGTGGAGTCCTAAATTCTGCAATGTTTAAAAGCACCCCTGGTGACACATACTACTAAATTTGGAAACTACTCTGCTATGTTCTACTGCACAAAGGATTCTTTCCTGGAGAGCTTATTTGTGGTGACTCCTAAGAGAGACTAAACTCTTTCTCAAAAACTGAGGCATAGATACCTCCTAGAAAACAAACGGCTACTTCATTCTGAATTAGAATAAAAATAATGTAAAATAGTGCAGTGTCAATAAATATTATAAACTTCAGGAATAAGAGTTTGAAAGCAAATAACCCAGCAGCAGTAAGAAATGGAAGAACAAGAACATGCCTATTTAGTAGAGTACTTCCTTACGTTCAAGTTTCTAACTACAAGGACATGGAAACGATAGTGTAATTCTAAAACTAATTGTGTATGCTAGTAGTAGCTTAAGAAAAATATATTATTTCACGAAATTGCTTACCTTCAGGTTGCCTTTTCCAACTTTTTAAACTGGCACTTACAGTATGCTAAACTAATTGTGAGGCACAATTAAAGACTCCAGATGTGACTGTGATTTAGCTTGATGAAAGAAATTGTGAGACATTGATCACTGATGCTAATTTCTTACATTCTGCTCAAATCTTGGCAGTAACATGAGTAAATCCCACACAATATTACTGAACCACATTAATTTTTGTTCTTACTTTATTCAAATATCCCACACATTTAAAATTAATAGATTTCTTCAGGTAACAACAAATAGAGGAATATATCAATATATATGTAGTTTGTCTGAACAAGAGCCATATACCTAGAATAATTAGTAATAGCAACTAATTTATTCATCTTTTTATAACTTAGGAACAATGTACATGATAATATTTTGTGTATTTGTGTGTGTGTCCAGTTTGCTTTTGTTGTAAAGTAACCTAAGATAAGCATTACAAGTGAATGAGGATTCCCACAAATTGATATTTGAATATGAGAAATGTTCTTAATCTTTGAAGTAAATTATAAATACCTCAAATTATGTTTTGCATCATGGATTCTCAATCTATTTTTTTCTGTAACCAGAACATTGAGCATCATATACATTTCACAATCAATCCAATGGAGAATGAGGCAGGCGGCAGGGATATATTGGCTTAGCCAGATTTGAGTTAAAGGTACTCCACTTACTAGCTCTGAAATCTTTGACACCAGGTATCTCCAGGTCTGTGTTTTCATCTATTAGTAAAACTATTAGTATCTACAGGGTGTTCATGATCACTAAAGTATACAATGTACATTAACTGTTATTCTGAGATTTCTATGTTTAACAACCAGTCAATTCTTACAAAGACGATAAGATAGATAATAATAGAAAAATAAAGGCAGTCAATAATAGAAAAATAGAAGTATACTGGATTTGAATTTATTTGTAGAAAAATCAGAGAACCCAAGAGGAAAAAGTCACTTTGGGAGGATGACCTAGCCATGGTAAACCTTAAGACAAGCTGAAAGGGAAGTCAACCAATCAGAGAATGTATTATAACTATATATCCAGATGAGAAAAAGTCAATAAGGATTTGTCTTAATATTTTAAGATATTTTGGCACATGTTCACCATGGAATACTATGCAGCCCTATAAAAGAACAAGATCGTGTCCTCTGCAGGAACATGGATGTGTCTGGAGGCCATTATTTTTAGCAAACTAATGCAGGAACAGAAAATCAAATACTACATGTTCTCACTTATTATATATGAGAGCTAAATTATGAGAACACATGGACACAAAGGGAGAACAACAGACACTGGGGCCTACTTGAGGGTGGGTTGGGGAAGGAGAGGATCAGGGAAAACAACTATTGAGTACTAGACTTAGTACCTGAGTGATGAAATAACCTTGACAACAAACCCCCCCGACATGGGTTTACCCGTGTAACAAACCTGCACATGTACTACTGAAACCAAAATAAAAGTTTTTCTTTTTAAGAAACGATCTCTACGTTCATGCTTGTTATTATCACAATGTCTAAAAGTTGGTGCATAAAAATTCTTAAATTGATTTTAAAAGGATAGAGGCATTAAAAATAGTTTTTGTGTAATTGCTGATGACACATACAGAAATCTTAGTGATTAATGAGGTTATAGTCAGATACAAAAATTTGTGGTAATTTTGATTACATACTAGCAGACAAGATATTTTCATATTGAAAATAATTATATAATAACACCATATGCATTGCTCTATGGCAATGTAGAATTAGAGTTACAAAGAATATTCAATATGTCTTTTGACAAATTTTAAATAAGATATTTAAAACAGAGGTGTTAGGATCCCAACTTCCAGTGAAAGATTTTGGGTATCTTTAAAATGTAATTATTCATTTTTAGAGTCCTTTAAAATCAGAAAATGTGAGATATTCATTTACACTTTGTGTTTTAACACATAACCCCCCTAATTTTCATTGTTTAAAATGACTTTTTTCCTTGGTCTATTAAAATCCAATCTGCATTGTTGGGTAGGAGTTTCACAGAGTCATGCAGAAATACAGGCTGATGAAGGCTCTGCCATCTTCAACAAGTACCTTTCAAGGTTTCTCTGTTGGCAATTAATGACATTACCATGTCCACAGCCTCATGGAGCTTACCAATGCTGTACATTTCACCCTGGCTTCCCCATCAGCATCTGTATCATTTCCTCAGAGCTTTCTTTGACAATATGAATCCACCCTTCCTGCAAGAAGCAGGCTGGAAGTATTGCCCAGTAATGCATATCTTCAGTAACAGTGCTCAATCAATAATTGATGAGAGCAGGTAACTAAGCACCCAATTTATTTTGTCCCTTTTTGCAGATAACTGGAAGTGCATGTCCCACAGTGACACTTCAGTTCCACAAAGGTGTTAATCTTCAGTTACTTACTATGTTAATTTGCTTGATAAAATGCGCTTTATTGTCTGTCTTCCTTTCCTGAGTCTATGAGAATGAAGAAAAACACTGAGAAGTTGCATATTCAGTTGTTAATAAGGATCCCTGTATAGACAATGTGGCTTATGTGGGATTTGGAGGTTATATGGGAAAGTATTTGTAGGTAAAATGACTAGAAAAAAATATCAAAATTAAGCATGCACATGATCACAATAAATGTATGTGAAGAAATTAAGTAAACTATAACTTAAAATTACTCAGATAAATCTAATATATAATACAGTAAAATTGCTACATTACATCCATTTCATTTGGTTATATAGAAGTTAACCATGTTGTAATCATGTTTATAAGAATGTACACACACACACAAACACATCTTATTACAATATCTATAAAATCTAGGTGAAAAACATGGTCTTAACTCTCTAATCTTAGCATTTAATGTATATAAAATATCTGAAGTTTGTCTTGGAGGGAAGGTTTTTATAATCAATCTAGAAGCATGCAGAGCAAATTAACTTTACTTTAACTGTCCAAAATAATATTTATATGGGCATACCTACTCCAAGAATTTATATCACTTTTAAGCGATAAGTAAAGGCAGTAACAAATAATTCCAAATGTACATAATAAAAGCAAATAAAAATATTTTAAATATACTTCCTAAAAACAATCATTTATATAAGGAATGAGTCTGATGAAGTCAGGAGTTTTAGGAATCTGCTGTTATTATATATTCATAATACTTAAAATCAGGTTAATTGACAACTTGTTTTTTGAATTCATTTAACAATAATTTGGAAAACAAAACAAGTACATTACCGTGGACAAAAGATTTACTATTCTTATTTTACCAACAGAATCCAACACACATATATGGCTTACTCTATTATTTACACATTTCACAAAACAAAATAAATAATCAATTTCTTTATTACATATGACCATTTGTGTAAACGTATAATATAAAAATAAATCATTGTCGCCTGTGCATCTGTTCATATTTTGTTATTTAAAAAAATATATTCTTAAAGGAGCAGTTATAATTTTGAGATTTTTTAAAAGTGTTCATGCATACATGTATTTTTCATATTTTTAAACTACTTTTCTCTCTTAAAATTCTTTTAAACTCTTTTATATTTTCTGTACTTTTTCTTATTAATTTATATATTCATCTTTCTTACTAAACTCTGAACTTTTTGAGGATGCTCACTATACCTTAGTCTAAATAGAATAGATGAATTAAATACGTCTCTGTGGTTCAGAAAAGTGGAATTGTCATTAGAGAAGTTCACACTACACAGTACTTCATTCATCATTCATTCATTCATTTATAAACTTGTGTTAAGCACTAACCACAGGCTAACCCCCTGTGCTAAGAGCTAAAAATATAAATATAAAATATGGAGCATAAGTTCTATTACAAAATCCCATAAAGTCTTTAAATAGTATTGACCAATGGAAAGATGCGTTTATTTGTGTTTATATAGAACAATTTGGGAGCAGTGAGTAATAGGATCTGAGAGTAAAAAAATAAAGATGAATAAGCAGTGCATATTATAACATGCGAGAGAAGGGAATTTGAGTTCCTAATGCTGTGTACATTTGACACAAACATTATGAAGTTTTGCTATTGCAGCTGGTCCACAGACAGCACCCCTAATGAATGAGACCTTTTACTATTCACGCCTGGTGTCATCTCCCCTGACATTTAATCTGAGCTTGCCCTTTGATTCTTTGATCAATAAAGTGCAGCTGAAGGGACTCTCTAATTTCTGAAAAATAGTCCTTAGAAGAACTAAAGTTTCTACTTTCATCTTTTAAAACACTTCCTCTTAAAAACCAGTCATCAAGCTGTTAGACATCTGAGTCACATAAAAAGGCTACATTAAGAAAAAGTGTTGCTTTCACCAACATCCATGGAAGGAGTCCAAGCCAACAGCTAGCATTAATTAGAATCAAACGGGTGAAATGTCTTGAACATTCCAGCCCAGTAGAGACTGCAGATAGTAGCAGCACAACATGACAATGACATGGAGCAAAACAACCACCCAGTTGAGCCCCAATCAACAAACAGAATAATGAGAAATAATAAAATGATTGTTATTTAATCCAGTAAGTTTTAGAATGAATTTGTCATACAGCATAGACAGTCTAAACAGATATTGGAAACAGAAGTAGGTTGTTGCTGTTGCAAAAAGCTAAAACCTGTGACATCAGCTTTGGAACCAGCTTTCAGGTACAAGCTGGAAGGATGTTGAGGAGGATATTAGTAAAGGGTGAAAGGGAAAATAAGAAATTGTTATTAGAGGCTAGAGAAAAAAGCAGATTGTGTTATGAGTTTTTGACAGCAGTAGTCACTGCAAAACACAAAAAATTAAAAAAATGTATCATTGAATTTGTAGGTCTGACTAATAATATTTCCTGCCTTTAAGAGAGAACTCCTAGAGAGCCTCTTTGAAATTTGAAAATAATATATACAGTTGACCCTTGAACCACACAGGTTTAAACTACATTTATATAGTGATTTTTTTCTCCCTCTGCTACTCCTGAGACAGTAAAACCAACCTCTCCTTTCCTTCTCCCCCTCAGGCTATTCAAAGTGAACAGAATAAAGTTGAAACTTTTATGATATTCCACTTTCAATTAATCATTAGTAAATATATTTTCTCTTACTTATGATTTTCCTAATAACATTTTATTTTCTCTAACTTTATTATAATACAGTATGTGTGTATATAAATATATATAATTAAATATATAATTAAATTTTATATTTATGATTTGTGTATGATTATTTATATATAAACATATAGAGACACACACATATAATACATGCAAGCTAAAAAAGTTGAGTTTATGAAAATAGAGAGTACGGCCAGATGCAGTGGCTCACCCCTGTAATCCCAGCACCTTGGGAAGTCAAGGCAGGCCCATCACCTAAGGTCAGGAGTTTGAGACCAGCCTGGCCAACATGGTGAAACCCCATCTCTACTAAAAATTAAAAAAAAGTCTGGTGTCGTGGCAGGCGCCTGTAATCTCAGTTACTCGGGAGGCTGAGGCAGGAGAATTCCTGGAACCTGGGAGACGGAGGTTGCAGTGAGCCGAGATCACTCCAGTGCACTCCAGCCTGGGTGATAGAGCGAGACTCTGTCTCAGAAAAAAAAAAAAAAGACAATGGAGAGTAGAATGATAGCTACCAGAAGCTGGGAGGGATGCTGGGGGAAAGGAATAAAGAAGTTAATTAATCAGTACAAATATATAGATAGATAGAAGAAATAAGTTCTAATGTTCATTACCATGGTATAGTGACTATAGTTAACAATATATTTAATATTTCAAAATAGCTAGAAGAGAAGATATGAAATGCTCCCAATTCAAAGAAACGATAAATGTTTGAGGTGATGGATATTCTAAACACCCTGATTTAATGATTACATATTGTGAGCACGTGTCACAATATCCTATACAAAATATGGTGTTAATTGACTGTTTATGTTATCAGTAAGGCTTCCAGTCAACAGCAGGCTCTTAATCGTTACGTTTTAGGGGAGTTAATTTTATACACAAATTTTCAGCTGTGTGGAGATTGGCACTCCTAATCCTTGCATTGTTGAAGAGTCAACTACAGTTCATTTGGGCATGTAATTCCAATGCCAGTTCTGAGTGGGCTGTAGAAAACAGGTTATTTACCAAGTACAGGGTGCCATGTAGGCTGCTCTGCCACTTATCCACGTTACCCAGATTTAAAGGTAACAAATTTAGGAATGATGCGTGAAATGTTTGGCAGGTCTCATGGGTGAATCACAATATATACCTTTATAATTTAGGGGCAAAGCTATGCATATTAGCAGATTATTATTCTCATGTTGAGAAACAACTCCATAATTGCTTTTGGGCCCTAGAAAAAGCTAAACATTTGATCAAATTAGTGATTTGGTCACAAATTTATCATGAAATTTGAGTTGTTCATCATCAACTGGGTGTTGTCTGAAGTATGAAACCACAAAATTGGGTGTGCATAGCAGCACCTGATCTTCAAACTGAGGTAGTATATAAACAAATAAGACTCAAACAATTACTGAAAGAACAAGTAAGTTGCATGATAAATTGCTCATGTCTCCAAGACTTCTAATACCAGTATATTGCCGTCCCTTTCGCAACAGATATTTATGGTCTGTAGAGTTTCTTATGGTTTTTCCCCCCTTCTCTATGGGACAAAAATTTGTCCTGGTTTATAATAATTCTACATAATATTCTAGTTCCAACCAGTAGTGGGCATCTGCAGTAATAGCACCCCACTCAAGGGTATCTCTTAATCAAAGTTTGTAGGGAAAATCCTCATATCATACAGTCAACCTTGTTAATTTAACCCAGAGGGAGAAATGACCAGAATTTCAGATCTACATTGACCCTCAGGCAGAGGTTAACAGCTTGGACTTAGCACTAGGACCTTGGAGAAAACATAATTAGAAAGCTATTGACAAAAATGACAGGAAAGAGGTATGTAGACAGACATTCCTAATAAAGGTGCCCTATCTCCTGCCAGTGCTTCGAAATAAACAGCAGAAGCAGAACAGAACCTTAATAATCAGGTGGACAAAATAAATGGCTTGTTGAATGTGAGTCAGTCTCTCACTAAGCCATCCACCTTGCCTGATAGGTCATGAATAATGTGGTCACAGGAGCAGGCATGGAAGTTATGAATGGGCTCAGTACCGTGGACTTCTACTTACCACACATTATCTGGTTACAGTCACTACTGAGTGCCAAGCCTACCTACAACTGAGATTAAAATTTATCACCCGGTGTGCCCCAATTCCTGAGAAGAATATGTCATTGTTTATGTTTGTTACTTTTCTTTTTTTTTTTCTCAAGAAAAGGACCTCTGGATGAAGTCAAGTTGTCTCATATGGCTATCCTAATTAATGAATGACAACAGAAAACATTACCTGGCTGTCTGATCTACTCTGAAAAACATTTTTTTCACAAAACATGTGCAAATAACTCTAAAAGGTGCCAGAGCAGCTATCTAAGTTTTCAATTTGCTGCCTAATATGCATTGTAATTTTACTTTAGCTTATTATTGGCAGTACCACGGAGTACTGGAGTTTATGACACCACCCTTAGCGGCCCAACAATGCTTTCCCAGCTTCTTTATATTTGATCATAAAGAAGCAAAACATATATAACTAACGAAATAAATGTCAAAATCTAATTCAATCCCATTAAAAATATCAACAGTATTAAAGCATTCTATAGTTTAAATTCAAAAATAATTGTCCATTAAATATTAGTTTATTTTGATGGTAATTTTATGGTAATAACAAACCTAATGATTTTTTTAAATATAATGAAGTATAGTAAAATAGAGCAATGCAGTCCTTGAAATCTTCAAGCCAATTACTTCTTTTTATCCTGTGACCTATACAACCTCATACACATTGCTTAAATTTTTAAACCATTATATACTCAATTTTAAATGGGAATAATACATTTTGGCATATGATTGTGATAAGCAATGTACAAAATTACTTAGAATTTATCCTAAATAAATTGATTTTTTAAAGTCAATCTGCAAAGTGTTCACGTTAAGAAGTTATTTCAAAAGTTTACTCTTACTTTGATTGGTAACATGGCTTGAGTGTTTTCCTACTAAGTTTATGTCTGTTATTTGCCATGATTTTTTAAGAGAAATTCCAATTTGTCTTAATAGTTACATGGTAAAGTTTTAAACTATTTACTTAATTCATTCTTCAAAATCCTTCTATCTTTACTTTCAAAAGTAAACATTTAATTATAGAATAGCTTTTACATTTACAAAAAATTTACAAAGATATAATATGGAGAATTGTCTTCTAACCATATCCTGTTTTCCTTATTGTTAATAACTTACATTGTTAGTATAGTGTATGTACCACTCTAGTAAACTGATACTAATATAAAATTATTAACCAAACTTCATAGTTTATTCAGATTTTCTAATTTTTACTTAATATCATTTTTTTTTCTGTTTTGGGATCCATAGAGGATACCACATTACATATCGTCATTAGGTCTCGTTAGGCTCCTCTTGGTAGTCACGGTTTTGAAGACTTTCCTTGTTTTGATGACTTTGACCATTTTGAGGAGTACTGGTCAGGTATGTTTAGACAATTCTTCATTACAGGTCTGTCTGATGTTTACCTCATGATTAGACTGAGGTGTGGGTTCCTGATGACGTTAACCTTCATCACCTGGCCTAGGTAGTGTTTGTCAGGTTACTCCAGTATCAAGTGACCCTTTTCCTCCATTCCAAGCTCATAATAGAAACCATCATCAGACACTATATGTGCCTACTGTTTATCTTTTCCTATATGTGATATGTATATCTCAATTAATATTAAATTACAACGAACTCATACTGAAGTATCCATCCCAAATTGGTGTCACATGGTTCATTTAACTTTCCAACATGGTTTACCTGTGACCTCTCATGTTATGAGTCTGAAAGCTGGCTCCTACCATTCTCCATCCATTTACCTATTTGCTCAGCCTCAGCATACATGTATCATGTTAACGCACACCTCAGTGGGAAACAATTTTACCATCTAGAGTTCAATGCTACGTGTAGTTCCCTTTGTCCTTAGAGTTTTGATATGGTTTGGCTGTGTCCCCACCCAAAGTTCATCCTGAATTGTAATAATCACCAAGTATAGTGGAAGGGACCCAGTGGGAGGCAGTTTAATTGTAGGGGTGGTTACCTTCATACTGTTCTCATGATAGTGAGTTCTCACGAGATTCAATGGATTTACAAGGACTTTTCCCTCTTTTGCTTGGCACTTCTCCTTGCTACCGCCATGTGAAGAAGGACGTATTTGCTTCCCCTCTGCCATGATTGTAAGTTTCCTGGGGCCTCCCCAGCCATGGTGAACTATGAGTCAATTAAATCTCTTTCCTTTATAAATTACCGGGTCTCAGCTATGTCTTTATCAGCAGAGTGACAACAAACTAATATGAGTTTCCATTTATTTTCAAAGTTACTTAGGTAAAAACAATTTTCTCCCAACTCTAGTAAGTTAGATTATGTCATACATTTGTAATACATTTAAATTTGTTTTAGCTCCTGAATTTCATCTTGAAGTTACTCAATACCCTAGTTGATTTTGTTTTGTTCATATACATTGAGGTTTATTATTTATACCATAAGTTTCTATGAGTTTTAACAGGATAGTGCCATGTATCTACTACTACAATATTGTATGAAATAATTTCCCTATACTAAAAATTTCCCATATGCTTCATCTATTTAACATTCTTCCCTCACTAAGCACCTACCAATAGCTGGTCTGCTTTCCATATCTATAGTGTTTTGTTTGTTTGTTGTTCCAGAATGTCATGCAAGTAGGCTCATAGAGTACGTATCTCTTTCAGATTGGCTTGTTTTGCTTAGCCATAAGCAATTAAGTTTTATCTGTATTGATCTGCAGAATGATAGTTCATTAATTTTTATCTCTAAATGGTAATTTCATTGTATAGAAATGCCATCATTTGTATATCCATTCACCTATTGAAAGGCATTGTGGCTAGTTTGATTTTTTGACAATGAAGAATAAAACTGGACTGGGCATGGTGGCCCAATCCTGTAATCCCAGCAATTTGCAAGGCCAAAGCATCAGGATTACTTGAACTAAGAAGTTTGAGACCAGACTGGATAACATAGACCTCATCACTATATAATTTTTTAAATAAAATATATTAGCCAGTTTGAGCTAGAGGCTGAGGTGGGAGGATCATTTGAGCCCAGGAACTCAATATTGCAATGAGTTATGATTGTGGCACTGCACTCCAGTCTGGGTAACAAAGTAAGATCCTGTATCAAAAAAATCATCATAATAAAATGGCTATGAACTTCTACATGAGGATTTTCATATGAGTTGATTAAATTCCCAGGTATATATTTGATGTGCCATGTGGTAAGATTATGCTTAGCTTTGTGACAAACTGTCAAGTTGTCTGTCAATGTGACTGTGCCTTTTTTAATTTCCAAAAGCAATGCATTATAGTGTCTTATACCTCTCCTCTTGTAATTAGTATTTTGAATTATTTAAAAATTATTTTAGCCATTCTAATAGATGTGTGGTGATATCTCATTGTTAAATCTGTGCTTCCCTAGTGACAAATACAGTTGAATATCTTTTCAAATGCTTATTAGCTACCTGCATAACTTCATTGATGAGTTGTCTGTGTATACCTTTTGCCCTGCTTTTAATTTGGGCTTTTGTTTCTTATTGTTGAAATTTAAAAGGTTTTTGTATATTCTTGATACAAATTCTGTATTAGAAGTACATTTTACAAACATTTCTCCCAGTTCATGATATGCTTTTTATTGTCTTAACTGTTTTCCATACAGAGAAAAAAAGAAAGAAGGGAAGGAAGGAAAGAAGAAAGGAAGGAAGGAATAAAGGAAGGAAGGAAGGAACGAAGGAACGAAGGAAGGAAGAAAAGAAAGAAGGAGGGAGGGAGGGAGGGAAGGAAGGAAGGAAGGAAAAAGAAAGAAGGAAAAAAGGAAGGAAGGAAGGAAGAAGGAAGGAAGGAAGGAAAAATGGAAGGAATGAAGCAAAAAAGGAAGGAAGGAAAAAAGAAGGAAGGAGGAAGGAAGGAAGGAAATAAGAAGGAAGGAAGGAACGAACGAACGAACGAAGGAAAGAAGCAAGGAAGTAAGGAAAAAGGAAGGAAGGAGGAAAGAAGGAAGGAAGGAAGAAGGAAGGAAGAAGGAAAAACGTAAGGAAGGAAGCAAAAAAGGAAGGAAGGACAAAAGAAGGAAGGAGGAAGGAAGGAAGGAAGGAAAACAAGAAGGAAGGAAGGAAGGAAAGAAGGAAAGAAGGAAGGAAAAAGAAGGAAGAAAGGAAGGAATGAAGGAAGGAAAGAAGCAAGGAAGGAAGGAAGGAAAAAGGAAGGAAGGAGGAAGGAAGAAAGGAAGGAAGGAGGAAGGAAAAAAGGAAGGAAGGAGGAAGGAAGGAAGGAGGAAAAAAGGAAAGAAGGAAGAAAAAAGAAGGAAGGAAGAAGGGAAAAGAAGAAAGGAAGGAATGAAGGAAGGAAGGAAGGAAAAAGGAAGGAGGACAGAAAAAGAAGGAAGGAAGGAAGGAAAGAGAAAGAAGGAAGAAAGGAATAAAAGAAGGAAGGAAGGAAGGAAGGAAAAAGGAAGGAAGGAGGAAGGAAGGAAGAAGGAGTAAGGAAGGAAGGTAAAAAGAAGGAAAGGAAGGAAGGAGAAAGAAAGAAAGAAGAAAGAAAAAGAGAAAGAAAGAGAAAGAGAAAGAGAGAGAGAAAGAAAGAACAAAAGAAAGAAAGAAAGAAAGAAAGAAAGAAAGAAAGAAAGAAAGAAAGAAAGAAAGAAAGAAAGAAAGAAAGAGGAAAACAGAAAATAATAAAGTAAAACATATCCAAATTTTCTTTCAAGTCTGGGTTGTCATTGTATCTAAAAATGTACCACCAAACACATATTTAAACAGATTTGCTCAATATTTTATTCTGGAAGTTTTAGTTTTATATTTTGTCTTGTGTCTTTGATCCTTTTAGTTCACTTTTGTGTGAGTTGTATAGTCTAAGTTCTTTTTTCTTCTTTTGCATATGGACATCAAATTGTTTCAGAACAATTTACAAATGACTACCTTTTCTCAATTGAATTGCTCTTACTAAAACTAAGTTGACTATATTTATATCCATCTATTTCTGGACCTTCTATTCTATTGATCATAGTGTCTATTATTTAACCTATAATATAACACTATATTGATTGCAGTAGCTTCATAGTATGATTCGGAGTCAGGTAATGTGTGTCTTCTAGCCATTATTACTTTAAATATTGTTTTGTTCTATTCTTGTTCTTCTTCTGTTATTTCAGTTAAAAGCATATTACCCCTTTGATATTTTTATTCTTATTTCATTTTGTATTTCTGCTGGTGAATTCTCTATTGACTTTTCTTCAAATTCCTTAATTCTTGCCTTACCTGATGGGCTCATGAAGTCATTCTTCATTTCTGTTACTGTGTTATTGATTTCTAGCATTTCATTTTGATTCTTTCATAGGATCTTCATATCTCTGATGACTTTCATTGCCCATCAGTTCTTGCATGTTTTCTACTTCCTACATTAGATCCTATAACACGTTAATAAGTCTTATTTTTTATTTTTTATTTTTTTGAGACGGAGTCTTGCTCTGTCACCCAGGCAGGAGGGCAGTGGCGCTATCTCGGCTCACTGCAAGCGCCACCTCCTGGGTTCACGCCATTCTCCTGCCTCATCCTCCGGAGTAGCTGGGACTACAGGTGCCCGCCACCATGCCCAGCTAGTTTTTTGTATTTTTTAGTAGAGATGAGGTTTCACCGTGTTAACCAGGATGGTCTTGATCTCCTGACCTCGTGATCCGCCCTGCCTCGGCCTCCCAAAGTGTTGGGATTACAGGCGTGAGCCACCGCACCTGGCCATAAGTCTTATTCTTATTTTAAATCTCTGTGCCAGTAATTCCAACATATATGGCATAACTGCATTTTTCATTCTTTTCTCTTTTCCTGTGTCTTCAGTCAGTCTTTGTTTTGTTGTTGTTTTTTGGCTTGTAGTATGAGGTAATTTTGTTGTTGCTTTTGTTGAAAGCAGGTCATGTTATGTTGCATGAGCTAATAGATATTAAAGCAACTGACTTTTAGTATGAGGATTTATGATAATCTGTGTTTGGGCTATGTTTAACTTTTGTTGTAGTTGCAGATATCAGAGGCTTCAAATTTGTCTACAGTTTCTGTTTTGGTCTCACTTCTCGTCACTTAGAATCCCCTTTTTATTGCCACTCGGAGAGTCTGTGTATTGCAGTTCTTTCAATGTAATCTGTTGTTATTACGCTGGAGACTTATGGGGTAGGGATAGAATATGTGGGAGGGGAGCAGTCTGTAATCTTTGCATTATGCCTAAGTCTTTAATTGGGCCTGTGTCTCAGGTGCTTGTCTCCACAAGTTTCTGTCTCTTCTCCAAGGATGTAGCTCCCACAGCCATATTCCCTAGTTCCTTCTCTAGGTGCAGTTCTCCTCATCTAATTTCTGGAATTCCTGTCCCTCGGTTGCTATGATATTGCCCCCACCATTGGCTGACTTACAGAAGACATGAAGATTGAAACTGCCTAGAGTTGGGCAGGAATAATTTTTCTAGTTGCAATGAAGGTTCAGAATTGCCCTCCGAGAATTCGTTACTCCTAGAGGCTGGGCCTTTGCTAGGGGAAAGAGGCTGAGAGAGTTTCATGGTGGCTACTGTAGACCCTCCCCTTTCAGGACTAGACAGATATTTTTCTCAGATCCTCACCAGGAAATTGCTTCTGTTCCAAGAGAGAAAGCTATGAAAATATCGGGGTTTCCACATGACTCTAACCCCCAGGAGCTTCTCAGCATTTAGACTCCAGCAATTTGTCAAAATTACCATTGAAAGATTCATACCAGTTTGTGGCGGTTAGTGGCTTTTGCTGTAGATAAGGAAATCTCCAGTACTGTATCTTTCATAGTGCACCCATCTCTCCAAATATCAGGGCTGTAGTTTGCTATACAACCACAGTTTAATCAAGGATCCAAGAAAAGAAATTGATTTTTATGTTGTTCAGGTATTCTTATAAGGATAGGGATGAGGACTTCCAATGCTTTTACAAGTCAGGACTCTCAGCCTACTGGTATGCTATTATTATTTGTAATTGCTTTTCAATTATTATTAATTAAGTTTTATTTTCCTAATTGCTATTCTACTACCAGAAATATATAGGTATATTCATATTCTTAAGATATACTTGTATTATAAATATATGCATTTATAATAGTTTGTAGTGATAAGATGTCAACCAGCATTTACAGTTTACCAAATAAAAGACATTAACTTTAGCATACAATCACTTCTTGTTTTTCCTGTTTTTTTTTCTTTTGTGTTATTTTATTTCCCGTTTCTTTTTAATTTTCATTGTAGATAAATTGTTATTCACATAAATGTGTACTTTAATAGTTTTTGCATGCCAGTCTTTATTTTACCTATACCCTCTGCATTCTTTTTCTGTATTTACTTGGTTGACTACTTTTATTTAGCTATTGTGCTAGAAAGATTCTTTCCAATATTAATTATAAGTAATAAATGTTGTAGATCACCGCATAATACATTTAAAAAACTTGCCTTAACTTTAATAATATTTTGTTTTAATATTAAATTCTAATTTAATACATTCTAAATTAAAATTAATATTAAAACAAAATATTACATTCTTTTTTATTACATGTTTCTTATTTCTTAATTCTTATTTCTTAATATAGGCATTTACAATTATAAAATCTTCCTAACATATAAATCTACTGATTTCTAGCCTACTTTATTAATTATGAGAATTAGGCAATTAAATTAAATTTTATTTGTAGGTATTACTGTATTTTTCTTGTTAATGTCCTGGAAATTTTTTTTTTTTTTCTTCACCCTAAACTTCTGCATGTTCAACATAATTGTCTAGATTGAGGTCTTTTTAAAATTAATTCAACCTATATTAAGTCTTTTCATTTGAAAAATTTGTAATTTTTTCTGTTTTAGGAAATGTCTTTGTAGCTCTTGGTTATTTCTTGTCCTCTACTATTTTTTTCTTCTTCCTTTCTGGAGATTCACACAGAATATAGGAAAATAATATAGAAACTTTTTTTCCTTATCCTTTATTTACTTATACTCTAGTACCACAGTGATATTTTGTAGTCCTTTATGTATTGATGGATGTCCTGGATAAACGTTCAACTGACCTATTTCTTGGTCTAACTGGAGAAAGGAATAATAGGTAAGTGTCGAGTCTAGTCTAGTCCTGTTGTCCATCCTGACACTCAGATGCCCATGCATCTGGCTTAAATGTGTCACATGTATATTTCACTAGTATGAATTAAAATTATATGAAAATGCCTAAGTATTGAAGTGAATGTAAATATTTTAATTAATGCTATTTCATCTTATCCTACATATTTTCAATGTTTTATTCATTATTTTTGAATGTACATTTTAGCAGATATTTACTAAAAATGGTTGAAAATATATTAAGCATTATAACCTTTCCAAACAACTTACATTGGAAGTGAAAATGATCACTTACATTGATCATTTTTCTATGAAGAATTAATAAGAAAATTCTAGATTTTTGTCATATAAAATAGTTATTAGTTTCACTAGCACTATTATAATCTATGAAGCAGAGGGCCGAGCATACTGGCTCACACCTATAATCATAGCACTTTGGGAAGCTGAGGTGGGAGGATCACTCGAGGCCAGGAGTTCGAGACCAGCCTGGGTAACACAGTGAGACCCTATCTCTAAAAAAAAAAATTGTTTTTTAAAATTCAGCCACTCATGGTAGCACACACCTGTAGTAGCCACTTGGGAGGCTGAGGTATGGAGATGGTTTGAGCTCAGGATTTCAAGACTGCAGGGAGCTATGACTGTGCCACTCCACTCCAGCCTGGTCAACAGATCAAGACTCTGTCTCTATTAAAAAAAAAAAAAAAAAGTAAAGATTTGGGCAAAAAGTAAAATGAAAAGGCATGATGAGCACCCTTAACAGACTTCCACTGTTGGATATACTTAATTGAAAATATTGACCTAGAAATGCAACAATATTTCATGAATAAAAGCTCAAGATCTATACTCATTTAGAGAATTAAAACTATTATTCTCAAAACAATCAAACTTTGATCTGCTTGGATATGCCTGTTTTCCAAAACAGCTGTACTGTTCTACATTCCCATAGCCAAGTATGAGGGTTCCAATTTCTCTACATCCTTGTCAGCACTGCTAATATCTTTCTTTTAAAATTATAGCCACCCTTGTGGTTATGAAATAGTATATAATTATGGTTTTGATTTGCATTTTCTTCATGCTTAATGATGTTGAACATTTTTTATGTGCTTATTGGACATTTGCATATCTTCTCTGGAGAAATATCTATTATCAGATCATTTGCCCATTTTTAACTGGGTTAATGAGTTGAAATATTTTTAAATTTCTTAGTATAGGCATTTACAATTATAAAATTCCCGCTAAGCACTGCTTCTACTGCATCCCTCAGTTTTGGTATATTTTGTCTCTATTTCTGTTCACCTTATGTGGTTTTCTGATTGCTTCTCATTTCTTTTCTTCTCTGATTCACTGGTTATTTAGGATTGTCTGGTTTTACTTACACATGTTTGTAATTTTCCGAAATTTTCTCCTGTTACTAATTTCTAATATCATTCCATTATTGTCAAAAGTACTTTGCAGGCCGGGCGCGGTGGCTCAAGCCTGTAATCCCAGCACTTTGGGAGGCCGAGGCGGGTGGATCACAAGGTCAGGAGATCGAGACTATCCTGGCTAACATGGTGAAACCCCGTCTCTACTAAAAATACAAAAACCTAGCCGGGCGCGGTAGCGGGCGCCTGTAGTCCCAGCTACTCGGGAGGCTGAGGCGGGAGAATTGCGTGAACCCGGGGGGCGGAGCTTGCAGTGAGCCGAGATCGCGCCACTGCACTCCAGCCTGGGAGACACAGTGAGACTCCGTCTCAAAAAAAAAAAAAAAAAAAAAAAAAAAAGTACTTTGCATTATTTTAATCCTTTTATATTTATTGAGGTTTGTTTTGTAATCTTGTAAATCTTGTAAATTTACAATTTTACAAAATTGTAAATTTTGTAAAATTTTGTAAATTACAAAAAATTGTAAATTATAAAGAATAATTCCATGTACCATTGAGAAGGACATATATTCAGTTGTTATCTGGTGGAATGCTCTGTAGCTGTCTGTTAGGTATCATTGGTTTATAGGATTTTTAAGTTTTCCACCTCCTTCTTGATATGTGTCTAGTTGTTCTGACCATAATTGAAAGCAGAGTATTCAAGTCTTCAAATATTATTGTTGAATTATCTATTTTTCCTTTTCTGTCAGTCTTTGCTTCATGTTTTTGGGGCTCACATACTCACACTCACACAAAATACTGAGCCTCTGGTTCTTCCTCTGGAAGGCACAGGGTTCAATATGCCCACAGTCACCCAGGGATAACTGTGGTTTGGTAGGTCTCTCTTCCTCCCTTTTCCTCCCCATATGCAGCTGTGAAACTCCACTAATTACCAGCTGATTTCTCTATCCTTTTCAACAATGCCCCTGGGTACAAATTGATTGATAAACTCATCCAATCAAATTCTGGCTCCTTTGAAGAGACAGTTTCTGAAGTCAGTGATGGCTGGAGGGAAGAAGGGTACTTCTACCTTTAAACTGAACACCGCCGAGACAGTCTCAGCAACTAATAGTTGGGACAAGATAGAAGCACTGATATCCTTCTGTTTCCAGAAGGAAAACTCCAAATGGGGCCCGGGTACAGAGAAGTCTTCTGGAGTGGAGTCTCTGCCTTGCCAAATTGAGTAAGAGTCTCTGCCTTGCATAATTGAGCAGGAGAGGGTGAGGAGTGGTCTTGGTTCAAATACCAATGACATTTAACTTTCCTAAGGAATTTTCATAGATTTTCTTGACTAGATATTTTTTTCATTTACCGTTTATCCTTAGGATAATTTCTATAGGCTTAAAAATATTTTTAAAATTTTCACCAATTTCTTTAGAGACAGGGTCCACAGAGTATATCACATTGTCACTCTGTCTACATTATTTATTTTTAATCCCTAAATGAATTTGTAGTCTCAATTGGTGTCTATGAGACTCGGTATATCAAATAAGAAACTCCAGTTTGATCAAAGGATAGACTGTCATGCTATATATTAACAACTTTGGTAATAAACCAGGAAAAGAATGAGATATATAAAATATTGTCCCTGCTTATATTTTTGATTAATTATTTTTGGGGCATGTTCTAATAAAACATGCTTGATGAAAGAAATTGACCTGCATGTTATAGAAATGTGATTTGTCAATTAGATGCTAATATCAATATCACTAACTAAAGAAAGACAACAATTTAAGACACATTACATTCACATTAGATAATTACTTTATAAGACTTTAAATTAGTTTAGAAAGAGATTGTCCCATATCACCTTGAAATGATTTCAGGACAGAATTATGTGCAATAAATAAAGAGCAACAGGTAAACTGAGTTTGAATTTCAGCTCTATCACTAAGTATCTAGGTGACTGTGGTTCAGGGTTTAGCCTCTTAGGTTCTCAACTCTAGACTTTCCCATTCTACACTATGATGATGCAGAATAATATCAGCAAAGGTAGGATGAGAGCAGAAAAAGGGTTTGTGATTGACTGAGCCTCATGATACATTTAGTATATAGCAAAATTTGGTGAGAATGAAAATTTGACATTTACATTTTATACCAACCTCATGATTTACAAATATTTTATTTGTATCAGTCATATAAAATATAACCATGCTACAGATAAGCAACAATACTTCTTTTTCTTAAGAAGTGGGGTGAATCAAAGCAGTGTGCTTGGGAATTAGAGGGAGGGAAAAATATATAAAAGTAAAAGAAAATAAATAGACCTTAAAAATTAAAACATGGAAAAAGTCAAAATAACTAGAAGTCATATTAAATCTTAGTGAAACCCAAAGTAATTTGAAAAATAATAGCCTGTATAGAACCTACTAACTTCCTGATTTTTTTTTCTGCTGAGGTATATGCTGCATAAAATGACAGGCAACGGGCCACAGTAATTCACTTTTCTCAGTCTAGGGACCTGGCTATAACTTGCTAATAAACTAAAGAAAAGAATCAAGACTAACACAGAAACATTAACTTCAAGCACTTTTAGAATTATATGGAAAAATTGATAATCTGAAGAATAAGAAAACTAATTGCTAAACCTCTGATGTTCATAAAATTTACTTCTTATCTCAACATATTATTATTAAAATGTATGTTTAACATAGTCACTAAAATTCACTAGTTTACTGGTTTATGTGTGTGTGGCTGTGGATCATCTATATTTAATTGTTCTTATATATTTTCATTCTAATATTTTTAAAATGTCAATGAATATACTTGTGAGAAACTTGAAATGCTTTAATTCAAGATTAATATATCTTTCATGTTGCTTACCAAGAAAAAGGCCCATACATCAATTTCTTTTCAAAAACTATAATTGAATACATATAGTGTCTTATCAAATCACAGAAGACAAATTATAAAAAAAAAAAAAATCAGTTGCATAATTAAGAGTTGATGATTATATAGATTCTTTCAGTGGTAACTCAGCCTGTCCCTAGTTGTGTATTTTTAAAGTTCCAAATTAAACTATCCAGACTTCAGAAAACTCTTTTGTTGTTGTTGTTGTTGTTTTGAGATGGAGTCTCTCACTGCTGCCCAGACTGGAGTGCAGTGGCTTGGTCTCGGCTCACTGCAAGCTCTGCCTCCCGGGTTCTCGCCATTCTCTTGCCTCAGCCTCCCGAGTAGCTGGGACTAGAGGCTAATTTTCTGTATTTTTAGTAGAGACGGGGTTTCACCGTGTTAGCCAGGATGGTCTCGATCTCCTGACCTCGTGATTCGCCCACCTCCGCCTCCCAAAGTGCTGGGATTACAGGCCTGAGACACCGCGCCTGGCCAGAAAGCCTTAAAGTAACTGTCACTTCTATTAAAAATTATCTCTTATGTAACTTAAAGAGTAGAAATAACATCTAAAAATGCTTTATTGGTAATAATGAACAGCGCATCTTGTAATAATGATTCAGAGCTGTGATCTTAGCGTCTGGAACATGTTTATTTTAAATCTCATTGGCTCTTACACAATAAAAGAATATCATAAAGTTCTGTTTCTGTTTTCTATAGTTACAATTACTATTCTTTTATGAATTTGAAGTATAGGAAAATATGGTGAAAGATAATGAAGTTTTTTCACTGACTATATCATATCTCACAAATTTAAGTACACAGGAAAATATGAAGATTACTCCATTAATGGCAACAATTTAGCATCAGAAGTCATTTCATAACTTTTTGCATTTACCAAACTGTGTGTTGTAATGCTGGAGCAAGATAAGAGAAGATAAAATTGTCAGAATCCATTATTATTAATCCAACAATAAATCTAATTCTTTTTAGTAAAAATAATATGGATAATCAACTGAAATTAAAGTTAGTTTCCTCTAAGACTACTAAACAAATAATATTTCCATTTGTTTTTGTTGTTGCTAGATTATATAAAGAAAAGAACATATTACATGTGTTCTTATTTTTCTTATTTTTAATATTTTGAACAATAGTTGGAAACATTTGTGATAAGCATATTCATTTTGTTATATTTACCTTGTATAAGATTAAATGTACAATAAAAACAACTGCTTTAATCATTTAATATTACATAATTTTACAAATGTGGCTATATATGAATAAAATAATAAAAATGTCAATTTTTCTGGCATCAAGAATATGAGATACATCTAAATACATATTTAGTAAAATATTCAAAACCACATAATTTTAAGTTAAGTACATTTACCTTGCATTTGCAACTTAGGCTGTTTCCACAGAAACAGCAGCTGGCACTCAGAAGCAAGAGTGTTTGTAACTTTGATATTTCAGCTGTGCTTGTCAAGTAGATGATGAAAATGTCATTTTTCAAAGAAGCACCTGCAGCTTTTGGGTTCCAACAGGTTCGTGGAATATAACATTTTAGATTTTGAAAAAGTTTTTGTTCATAATATATCTGTATAAATCATAACCATGCCTGCTTTTCAAAGAGGCTTAATTACCCGAGGTCTATTTTAGAAAATGACTTTTTAAGCGTAATAACTGATTTGAGGTAACTTACAATTATAATGGTCTGCAGGTCTCTCAGAGTCACAATGAAAAAAAAATCACAATAATTTGCCTTTGGTCATATGTCTACTGGAGTTAGATTCTGTGCAGAGCCACTTTTGTTCTGATACAACATCTCTATTCCAGGAGCCCATTTCTATTCGACTCTAAATTCATGACTCTGGGAGTTTCGTTCCCAGTGGTAGATCACACCTGGATAGTGGGCTGGCCACAATTTCTCCCACTACTAAACAACAAATTCGAAAAGGAACTGTCTGATACCTGTAATCTGTTGTGCTTGACATATTTCTGCCATAGATAGGGTATAAAGTGCTAATGCTCTATTGGTTGAAAAATTCAATGAAGTACTTATTAAGATGTCATCATAACTATCTCCTATCAATCCATTTTTTAGATGCCAGTGCCTAGATATTGCTAAGGACAAAATAATAAAGTGGAAGAGAGATGATCTGTGGTAAGAAGTTCTTGAAATTATTGTTTCAATATTTTATTTTCAGTTCAATAAAGCACAGTCATTTTAAGAAAATGAAATGATATCCTTTAAAACATTACACTCTTAGTTTTATGTTAAGGATTCAGGCAAGATAAACTAAAAGATTTCACAGATCAGAAAAGCAGTTCAGTATGACAGAAGACACCCAGAGCCTGTAAACTTATTACCAGAATACATTTAGTCAAAACAACCCAATCAATGGCCACAGCAAGCCATGGCTATTTGTAATAGAAACTTACTTGCTAAGGGCAAGTGATCAATTTTTAGTAACTCAGTGGAACTTATTGAGCAACTGCAGCATGTAAGACATTTTCAGGTTGTTGAACAAAACAAAATAATTAAAGAAAAATAATGCTAGTTGATAACAACCCTAGAAGTCTGCTTCTGAACCCGAGCCATGTCAAAGATCTTCATGAAAAACAGTGGGCACCAACTTATGATTATGCTGAAATCTTAAATTCTGTGTTGGCTTTAAAATTGTGTGTTCTTTTTAAAAAACAAAAAGGCAAATGGACTAATTCAAACATATTCTTTGAATTAATAAAAGAATCAAAACATTTAACATAATAATAAAAGTTAAAAATGAACATACACCATGACCAAGTAATCCCTATTGTGCAATCCATACCAATAAAAATACTGCAACACAACATATTTTTCAGTGGAGAAAAAACAACTTATTATTGACAATTTTATTGAAATAATGTTAATTTATATAATGTATAAATGTTATATGTATACATTCAAAACACTACCTTGTTAAATAAAATAGTTTTCACTGTTTCTGCCTAACTGGAAGTTTTTTCATGATACTTTGCCGATACATCAAAAAGTTGTAAACAAATGTAAGTAATATAAGCTTAACGTTATGAAAGTAAAATCAGAGCAAACAAAGTGAATATATGTGTGCATCTATAAATACATATGTAAAAGCATCAGAAGAAAACTCCCATAAATAAGTCAGGTTGGAATTTCAGCTAATTATAGAGAGAGAAGATTGGAAGAATAAAGAAGGAGGAGATGATTAATATATTTTTTGTGCATTTTGTGGGTTTTTCTTGGTCTCCTTTAACAAGCATTACTTTTTTAGCTAAAGAATGTGAAGAAATATCACAATATATAAAACAAAAGGAAACATAGAACATGGTTTGCTGATTTCACTCTGTGAGTATCACAAGCAAAATGTGTCCTACATTGACGTATTTTAAAACATCAAATATATTTTGGCTTACTTCTGGATAGAATTTATTTCCTTTCCATTTTTAAATTTCTCTCTTCTCTTCTCTTCTCTTCTCTTCTCTTCTCTTCTCTTCTCTTCTCTTCTCTTCTCTTCTCTTCTTCTCTTCTCTTCTCTTTTCTTGAGATAGGGTTTTCCTCTGTTCCCCAGACTAGAGTGCAGTGGTATGATCATGACTTACTGCTCCTTCAATCTCCTTGACTCAAGAAGAAATCATCCCACCTCAGCCACCTTAATAGTTGGGACTACACGCATGTGCCACTATGCCGGGATAATTTCATAATATTTTGTAGAGTTGATGTCTCACTATGTTGCCTCGGATAGTCCCCATTATGATACTAGTTGTGGATCTGTTATTTATGGCTGTTATTTTGATGAGATGTGCTCCTTCTATACCCAGATTTTTTAGGGTTTTTGTCATGAAAGAATGTTACATTTTATCAAATGCCTAAGCATCAGTTAAAATGATCATTTTTTTTCCTTTATTCTGTTTATATATATCACATTGATTGATTTACTTATGGTGAACCACCCTTGCATCCCTTGAATAAATTCCACTTGATCAGGATGAATAATTTTTCAAAGTATTGTTGAACTCAATTGGCTAATATTTTGTTGAGAATTTTTGAGTCAATGTTCATCAGGGGAATTGGCTTGTAGTTTTTTTGTTTTGTTTTGTTTGATGTGTATTTCTCCAGTTTTGGAATCAAAGTGTCTATTGCAATGTTTCCTTTTTCATCTTTGATGAAAAGACAAACAAAATCAAAGATGAAAAAGGAGACATTGCAATAGATAATGCAGAAATTCAAATAAACATTAGAGGCTACTATGAGCTACTATATGCCAATAAACTGGAAAACCTAGTAGTAATGAATAAAGTCTCTCTTGCTACTTTTAGGATCTATTATTTTTCCTTGACCTTGGAGGTTTTGGGGTTTTGATTATTAAATTCCTTGAGGTAGTCTTCCTTGAGTTAAGTCTGTTTGGTGTTCTGTAACCTTCTTGTACTGGATATTGTTATCTTCCTCTAGGTTTGGGAAGTTCTCTGTTATTATCCCGCTGAATAAACTTTCTACCCCTCTCTGTCTTCTTTTTAAGGCCAATAACTCGTAAACTTGTTCTTTTGGAGCTATTTTCTACATCTTGTACCCATTCTTCATTATTTTTAATTTTTTTCTTTTGTCTCCGCTGACTGTGTATTTTCAAATAGCCAGTCTTCGAGCTCATTAATTCTTTCTTCTACTTGATCAATTCTATTGTTAGAAAACTCTCATTAATTCTTTAATATGTCAATTTCATTATTCTACTGCAGAATTTCTGCTGGATTGTTTTAAATTGTTTCGGTGTCTTTGTTAAATGTTTCTGAGAGGATTCTAAATTTCTTCTCTGTGTCTTCTTGAATTTCATTTAGCTTCCTCAAAATAGCCGTTTTGAATTATCTGTCTAAAAGGTCACATATCTCAGTCTCTCTGCAATTGGACACTGGTGCCTTATTGAGTTCATTTGTTGAAGTCATGTTTTCCTGGATGTTTGATGCTTGTGGATGTTCATCTTTGGCCATTGAAGAGTTAGGTATTTATTGTAGTCTTCAAAGTCTGGGCTTGTTTGTCCCATCCTTCTTGAAAAGGCTTTTCAAGTATTTGAAGGTACTTGGGTGCTGTAATCTAAATCTTTGGTGACTACAGCTCTATCTGCATTAGGGGGCACTCCAAGCCTGGTAATTACGTGGCTCTTGAAACCTTGTAGCGATACTGCCTTGGCGGTCTTGTGTAAGATCTGGAAGAATTTTCTGTATTACCAGGCAGGGACCTTTGATCTCTCCTCTTTTCCTTTACCCCAAATAGTCTCTTTCTCCATGCTGAACTGCCTGGAGCTGGAGGAGGGGTGACACAAGCACCCCTGTAACCACCACCACTGGAACTGTGCTGGGTCAGCACTATATCTTGTCCAAAGCCAGGAGTAACCACTGTCTGGCTACAGTCTATGTTTCACTCAAGGCCCAAGGGCTCTACAATCAGCAGGTGGCAAAGTCAGTCAGTCTCATATCTTTTCTTTCAGGTTGGCAAGATTCCTTTGGCCCTGGGCAGATCCAGAGACGCCATCCAGGAGCCTGAGCCTCAAGTCAGGAACCTTAGCAATCTACCTGGTGCTCAATTCCACTGCATCTGAGCTGGAACCCAAGCTTCAAGATGGAATTTTTCTGTTTTCTGGGGTTTTTCTGTTTCTGTTTTCATTTTGAGATGGAGTTTCACTCTTGTCTCCCAGGCTGTAGTGCAATGGAATGATCTCGGCTCACTGAAACCTCTGCATCCCGGGTTCAAGCAATTCTCCTGCCTCAGCCTCCCAAGCAGCTGGGATTACAGGCGTGCACCACAACACCCAGCTAATTCTTTTTGTATTTTTAGTAGAAACGGGATTTCACCATGTTGGCCAGGCTGGTCTTGCACTCCTGACCTCAGGTGATCCACCCGCCTCAGCCTCCCAAAGTGCTGGGATTATAGCACTGAGCCACCGTGTCCAGCCCAAAGTTCTACCTACTCTTTTCTCACCTCTCCTCAAGCAGAGATTTCTCTCCCTATGGCCACCACTACCCAAGGACCACATGTGTACTGCCTGGCTGCTACCAATGTTCCCTTGAGGCTCAAGGGCTCCTGAGTCAGCTTGGGGTAAATGCTGCCAGGCCTGGGTCTCTCTCTTCAGCACAGTGAGCTTCTCTGTCCCAGGGCAGGTCCAGAAGTGCCACAGAGGAAACAAGACCTGGAATCAGGGACCCGAGCAGCTATTCTGGGTGCTCTACCCTACTGTGGCCAAGCTGGTATGCAAGATACAAGACAAAGTTCCCTTTATTCTTCCTCTGTTTCATGAAATAAATGGAGTCTCTATCTCTATCTAGACACCATAGCTGGTAATACGCTGGGTTACACCTCAAGCCAGTAAGTCTCTGAGTTTCATCCAAGACCTGAAGAGGGTACAGCCTGACTACCACTCCTCAATTTTCAGGACTCAAGGACTCTTTAGTCAGCAAGTTCTTTCAGGACTTGGTCTTTCCTTTCAAATCAACAGGTTCCCTTCTGGCCCAGGCTGTGTCTAGAAATGTCATCTGGGATCTAAGGCCTAAAATGAGTGTGTCGGAACTTTTCCTGGTGCACTCCTTTACTATGACTAAGCCGATATCCAGGGTGCAAGACAAAGTCCTCTTTACTCTCCCCTCCCCTTTCCTCAAAAAGAAGAAAAGAATCTCTCCTTGAGCTGCAGGCTGAACTTCCTGGGGTTCCGGGAAGGGTGACACAAACACTTCCTCGGCCACCCTGGTTGGTGTCTCACTGGATCACATGTGCTACAAGTCCATTGGATCTGAGCTCAGCACGGCACCAGGAGTTGCCCAGGAATTACAGTTCTGGTGACCTGGAGTGCCTCGCAAGTGTATTTAGAACCCCAGAGCACTTTAACCTGCTGTGCTAGAGTGGCAGGGCTTGCTGCAACTCAGTTTCTGACTGCCGGAATGGACTATTCACCTCTGGCTAGAGCTTATCTTGGAGGACATCAGCTGGGTTGTTCCCAGTGTTGCTTTCTGCTGTGATAAGGTAGCACTGATTTCCACTGTGAAGTCTTACAATCACTACATTCTGTCTCCCCAAAATGCACAGTTTCTTTCTCCATGACCCATGGCCACTGCTAGGGGATGGGTGACCTATGGTGTAAGCAATTCAAGACTATCTTTTCTACCCTCTTCAGTGCCTGTTTCCTTAATATGATGTTAAAATCAAGTACTGTGATAGCTCACCTGAGTTTCAATTCTTATGATGGTGCTTTTGTTGTATGGATAGTTGTTCAATTTTGTATTTCTGTTGGAAAGGATGATTGTTGGTGCTTCTCTTCAGCCAGACCTTTGGTGTAGGCAATTCAAGAGTGTTTTATCTACCCTCTTCAGTGACATTCTCCTTAATATGATGTTAAAATAAAGCACTGCAATAGCTCACTTGAGTTTCGGTTATTATGATGGTGCTTTTGTAGTGTGGATACTTTTTTGATTTTGTGTTCCTCTTGGGGAGGATAACTGCTGGTGCTGCTATTTGGCCATCTTGCCTCACCACCTCCCGGCATCTCCTTATCATTTTAATCTGACATTACCTTTAAATTTCTTTCATTAATTAAGTGTGATGGAAGTGATTCTGTATAACTTCTTATATTTGATCTCAATAGTTCTGTAGCTTCCTCTTCCATACATAGAATACTCCCTCTTAGAAGCTACATGCCACATAAGTTTTCTGCGTATACTGAGACCAACACAATGTGTGGAAGATCAAGATAACTATGTGGAGAAACAGAAACATTGCAGAGGTAGACTAGCATGCCAAGCAGGTAATTACACCTTTCTCGAATTCTTCAGTTCTTTTCAGTAGCTGAGTGCTGTTGAATGATATCAGTTGATACCACAAGAACCAGAAGAATCGCACAGCTAGGCTTTCCCCAAATACCATTCAAAAAATGACCCTGTATTGAAGAGACTTTTTTTTTTCACTTCAGAAAAACACATTCATTTTCATAGAATTAAACATGTAAGGAACACAACTAAACATTTTTAAACTCATAAGGAGTGTGTAAAGATAAGAATCTAGAACAAACATACTATTTGGTAATGTTTTAGAAATACTTATAGAATACTATGTATCGTGTGCAATTCTAATGACGAGTCCCATCAGTCCAATAAGGCAAATAAAAGAGAGAACAGGTGTGAGAATTTAAAAAGAAATGTAAAATGTGCTGCATTTGTGTATAACATGATTATATGTATGAGAAATTTCCAAAGACAGCTTTGAGAACTATGAAGAGCACTTATCAATGTGGTTGAATGTTAAATCACCGTTCAAAATTAGTAACATTTTCATATATGACTAATAGCCATATAAAAATGCAATAGAAAAACAAATGGTTAGAGACTGATCATAAAAGTAACTAATAATTATGTATCTAGAAACAAATCTTAAAGATGTGTGAATATTCATATGGATTAAATCACCAAATGCTGTTGAAGAACATGTAATATAATTTAAATATGAAGAGCTATATATGCTTTAAAAAGAGGATAAATTATTACTATAAAGACATTATTTTAGCCTAAGTATGTGTATCAAATTTAATAAAATTTTACTAAATATTTCAACAACATTTTTTATCAAGGTTGAAAAATTAATTCTAAAGGTAGTGTGAACAATTATAATATGCTGTAAGGATGTTCATGTTAGTTTTGAATAAAACAACAAGATAGCTAACTCTGCCAAACCAGATAACATTATTCTAAATCTATACTAATTAGGTAAAGGCAAAGATGAATAGATCAATAATAATAACAGAAAGACTAGAAACAAACTTAGTTATTGTCAGGATCCAGACAATAAAATAGAAAGCACTCCAGGTATTTCAAACAAAAATGTCTCAATACGGAGAAGTGGTTACAAGGTGTTGCAGGGTGTAGAAGAAGAAAAAAAGAGAATGAAAAGTCAGCCAGAGAGTCTAAAATTAAGAATAGTGATGCTCTTCTGAATGGATGTTTTTATCTATTGCCTGCTGCTGCACCGTTAGAGGTGCTGTTTCAGTCAATTCTGATATCACTGAAAAGATGCTGCCGAGAATAGACCCTTACCATGCTGCCTTTGCCTGTGCTCCATGGAGTCTGGAGACCCTGTATACTCACTGCCATTTCAGCAACTTCCTACAACTGCCAGAAGCAAGCATCTTCTTTCTTTCTCTCGCATTCTGATTATTTTCAGTGTATTTTAATGATAGAGTCTAAAGCAAACCCCTTAGCAAATGAGACTCAAAACTGTATTTTGTAGAACCCCAATCTCAGCAAAATAGGGTAGCATATAAGAAAATTTGAGACAGAGTGAATACAAACAAGCTTCGCAATTCAAATGAATAGAAAAAGAGAACACCAGTCAAAAATTGACAGCTGAGGATCTACATAAATGTTATAATTCTCCCGTTTCACCCTATATACAAATATCATTTTTTACACATCTAAAAGGTAAGACTATAAGTTTAAAACTATTAAAAGGCAATTTAGGGACAAATCTTTAACGTCTTGAAAACTGGGAAAATTTCCCTTACAAATTACAAAGCAGAGTAATCAAAAAGAGAAAAGACTGGTATTTGAATACAATAAAATTCTGCTTAACAAAATGAATAATAAAATATTAAAATACCATCCACAGGCTGGGAAATAATATTTTAAAGCCAATAATTGTCATAGAACTAGTAGACAAACTGTATGGATTTTTGACAAGTCAGTATAAACACACAATACAAATATTAAATTTTTTTTTTTTTTTCAGATGGAGTCCTGGTCTGTCACCAGGCTGGAGCGCAGTGGCATGATCTCAGCTCACTGCAACCTCCACATCCTAGGTTCAAGCAATTCTCCTGCCTCAATCTCCCGAGTAGCTGGGACTACAGGCGTGTGCCACCACACCGAGCTACTTTTTGTATTTTTAGTAGAGACAGGGTTTCACCGTATCGTCCAGGATGGTCTCCATCTCTTGACCTCGTGATCTGCCCGCCTCGGTCTCCCAAAGTGCTGGGATTACAAGCATAAGCCACCACACCTGGCCACAATAATTTAATTTAAAAGTTTGTAAAGATTTTATAAATTAGAAAATCAGAATGACCCATACGAATAGAGAAAGTACTCAAAATAGTAGCAGTCATGTAAGCTATAATACTAGTTACAATTTCATATTTATCAGTTTGGCTCAAAATTAAATGTTCAACCTGCTGTAGCATATGAATCAATGGAGAAAAGAGAAACCTCAGGTACTGATAGTTAAGAAGGAAATTGCTACAAACAATAAAATAAATTATGCTTATACCTAAAGTTAGAACTTGCACACATATTTTAGTGCACTTTTTAAGTACTTTTATTTCATTTAAAGAATGTTAAATAATAATACTAGGTTAGATAAAACCAATCAATATCCTAAATTACAATAAAACAATAACTTTGAAGTTATCTTTTGTCAAAAAAATTATTTGCAGTTTTACCAAAACAAAATAAACTGCAAATAATGACCTACTAAATGTTAAGAAAACTGTAAAAAAGAAAAGAACATGAGAAAAATTATTAAATCATGAAAGGACTTTCTTGAAGCATGATGTTTAGATACAAATTATTTAGAGAAAATATTGAAAAAATGTGAAATATCACTGAGAATTATCCATATTATTTATACAAATTACTTGTATAGCTAAATTAGAAATTGAGGAAAGGTCGCTGCAGAAATTTCAAACAGGTTATATTAATTACTAACAAACATCTAGAAATGTCAATCCAATAGGAAGAGAAGTAAAAATAAAGCACCACAATACCATTTTTAATCTAGCAAATTAGCAAAGATATAGAAAAATGATAGCAATGTTTAAATTATGGCTGTATTGAATATGTATGATTTCCTGATTTCTAACTTCTAGCAATCAGAGGTAACTTAAATGCTTAACACGGGTGAGGTTTCAGTAAATTGCATGTCATTATTTAACAAGAAAATTAGTTTTTAAAACACTAATGTCTTAGGAGAACAATCAGGAAACAAGCATTTTAAAGAAGGACTGAAAAACTTGATGTTTTGCCTATTAATAATTTAGAAAATAAAATTGAAATTAAGTAATTTAAAAATAGATAGGAATCTACTATAAATATACATTATATATTTCTGTGTTAGAGTCATTATTATATATTTAATTTTTAATATTTATTAAATTCTCTAAAATATACATTTTTATCTTTTTAATAATATGAATATACACTTGAATAAAATAATAAAGGAAGGATAATCAGTGCAACACTTCTATATGTTTTGAGGGCTGACGATACAACAGAATACTATAACTTTATCTTGAACTATGAATAGCAAATATATTCTTCAGGTCCAGCAATAAAGTTTTATTAATTTTTATTTTTGCATTTTCCCAAATTCATTTTTACTTTAGTCCTATGGCCATTTCACGACCTCACACAATATTCCTGCATTTGCAATTGCAATGCCCTCATTACTAGTCTATTGCTTACATACTTTTAGCACTGTCATGAGATGATCTTACAGTGCTACCTACTGCCGACTCATTCAAAAACTCCCCAGTCCCTACTAACTAAAATTTAAATTACTTTGTCTTGCACTCGATGTCATGATATATACAATCTAGACTCACTTCTCTTTTTACATACTTTTAAGTCTTCCTACAGATTGTCTAAACTTGACAAAACTAGTTAGAAACCTATTGTAGTCACTTATTAAATACATGTTGAGTGACTGATACTTTATGTCTTGGGGGCATAAATTCCCTGCATTTCATTGACAAGAAATACCCTCACAATCTCCCTACCGCTTTTCCCAATCCTCTTATCACAGACATGCATTTAAATCTTTTGGTGGAATTTATGACTTCTTCATGATCCCATTTAGATAATATCTCAATCAACTCAGGCTAAAGTGTACTCTCTTTTTTTCTAAGTCATTTCTTGCATTTCGGGCCTTGCCCTTAACCCACTTCTCTTTGTGCTGCTTTTTGTTTCCGTATGCTAATTTCTACTCCAGCGGATCAGGTTCATGAAGCAAGATAGTCACAGCCATTTTAATTTCCTCAAACTTACATACCAATTACTTATCTGATAGAGGAGGCCAGGATTCAAACATACTGCCAGTGAAAGAAGATAAAGCCAGTACTACAAAATAAATTGAAAGGAATGGGGTAAATAGACTTTTTGGTATGTTTTAAGAGTTTGAATATGTAAAGCAAGCAGATCATATTCAATTAAAAGGTACATTTAATCACTTTCCTTCACTCATTCTCAGTAAATAGTTCTACTGGTTATCACATTTTTATTGATTTCTGTATTACTTGTAACAATAATACTAACACACAGCAATAGCAAACCAATGGGAAGAAGGGGTATTTTAATTCAGACATACACTATAGCTCAACATTCAAAACTGACGCACTATCTTCTCAAAATTCATTGTCAGCAAAAATCCAAGGTGTACAACAATTTTTCCAAAAATGCTTATGAATGTAGTATCCACAAAAATAAATATATCCATTATAAAATAAGTGCTGGCCAGGTGCAATGGCTCACACCTGTAATCCCAGCACTTCCGGGGCAGGAGGATCACTTGAGCCCAGGAGTTTGAGACCAGCCTGGAGAGCATAGCAAGACCTCATCTCTACAAAGAATTTTAAACATATAAGTCAGACATGTGGCACATCTGTAGTCTCACCTACTCAGGAGGCTGAGGCAGGAGAATCACTTGACCCTAGGAAGTTGAGGCTGCAGTAAGACATGGTTACACCACTGCACTCCAGCCTGGACAACATAGTGAGAACCTGTCTCACAATAAATAAAACAAAATTAAATTAACGCAAGCATAAGCAGACTGAGTAAATGAAGGGGTATATAGGGAGAAGAGCAAAAGGACACATCAGGAAGGATTAAGGATGACAGTGATACAAATAAATATACTGGCAAACTTCTGATTTGCAGATTTAGGGTTGTTTCTTTTTGTTTGTTTGCTTGTATAAAGACTGACATTGCTGTAGTTCTCTGTTATACATGGTAATTTGAATTTTGATTTTTTAGAAAGTCGGCATTTTACGTTATACTTCTAGCTGCCAGAGCTCAGCACAACTGAACAGCTTCAAGTTTTCTGAAAGGTCCATTTATTCCGAAGTGGAGAAACCCAAGTTGAAGCTTGAAAACAGGAAGCAGTAAAACTTGGGAAGTTAATTTTTTATGTTATCAAGTCACTCACAAAACCATGCTTGTTAAACTGAATTAAAATAATCATTTATGTTTTCTATGTATTGTAAAAGATTCCTAAAAATCAGCCAAGCTTATTACTGCATTATTTCCAACACCATCTTGTCATGTTTCCATACAGCTAATTTATCATTTATTAGCATACGTGAGAAACAGGAAAATAGTAACATCAAAAAGAATTAAAACTTAATCTGGATAATGTAGAATGCTATATAATTAATGTATTCATATAAAAACTACTATTTTAAAGTACGTTATTTTTATATTTTGTCATGAACAGCTAGTAAGGAAGCTTGTTAAATCGTTCCAGAGATTCATCATTACACTGTAGTTTTCAGGTAAATTAAAATAGTTCTTATGTAGAAGCTTAGGTAATGGGGTAACTTAAAACAGGGTAGTCTCACTATGCCATCCACAGCAAACATGGGGGCTGTTGACAGTCATAAAGAACATAGACAAGATTTGATTTTGTTTGAACATTAGCTCTGTCTGTCACTGGATAAGTGATGTTGCATGTGTTGCAACAAAATAAGTAGTCAAATGTTGTTCTGAACATCCTTCCCATTGAAGTTTTAAAAATTGTTTGTCTTAGTTTGTTCAAGCTACTACAAGAAAGCCCCATAGACTGGATGGCTTATAAACAATAGAATGTTATTTTTTGTAATCCTTTTATTTCAATTGTTTTTGGAAAACAGGTGGTTTTTGGTTACACGAATATGTTTTTTAGCGGTGATTTCTGAGATTTTGGTGCATCTGTTGCCTGAGCCATGTACACTGTACTCAATGTGTAGCCTTTTATCCCTCAGCCCCTGCCTACCTTTCCAACTTGGCCCCAAAAGTTCATTATATCATTCTTATGCCTTTGCATCCTCATAGCCTAGCTCCCACTTATAAATGAGAATATGTGATATTTGATTTTCCATTCCTGAGTTACTTCCTTTAGAATAATGGTCTCCAGCTCCATCCAGGTTGCTTCAAATGCCATTATTTCATTTCTTTTAATGGCTGAGTAGTATTCCATGGTGTACATATACCACATTTTCTTTATACACTCATTGGTTGATGGCCATTTAGGCTGGTTTCATATTTTTGCATTCACAAATTGTGCTGTTATAAACAGGTGTGTGCAAGTATCTTTTTCCATGTAATGACTTCTTTTTCCCGGGGTGGATAACCAGTAGTAGGATTGCTGGATCAAATGGTAGTTTTACTTTTGGTTGTTTAAGGGATTTCCATACTTTTTCCCATAGAGGTTGTACTAGATTACATTCCCACCAGCAGTGTAAAAGTGTTCCCTTTCACCACATCCACACCAACGTCTCTTATTTTTTAGTTTTTAAATTATGGCCATTCTTGCAGGAGTACAGTGGTATCTCATTGTGGTTTTAATGTGCATTTCCTTGATAATTGATGATTTGAGCATTTTTTCATGTTTGTTGGCCATTTGTATATCTTCTTTTGAGAATTATCTATTCATGTCCTTTTCCCACTTTTTGATGAGATTTTTTTTTTTTCTTAGTGATTTTTTTGCATTCCTTGTGGATTCTGAATATTAGTCCTTTGTCAGTTGCATAGTTTGTGAATATTTTCTCCCATTCTGTGGATTGTCTGTTTGATGACTATTTTGCTTTGCAGAAGCTTTTAGTTTAGTTGGGTCTTATCTAGTTATTTGTGGTGTTGTTGCATGTTCTTTTGGGTTCTTGGTCATAAGCTTTTTGCCTAAGCCAATATCTAGAAGAGTTTTGTCAGTGTTTTCTTCTAGAATTTTGTAGTCTCAGGTCTTAGATTCAACTCTTTGATCCAACTTGAGTTGATTTTTTTATAAGGTGTGAGATGAAGATCCAGTTTCTTCTACATGTGGCTTGCCAATTATCCCAACACCATCTGTTGAAAAGGGTGTCCTTTCCCCACTTTATGTTTGTGTTTGCTTTGTTGAAGATCAGTTGGCTGTAAGTATTTGGCTTTATTTCTGAGTTGTCTGTTCTGTTTCATTGGTCTATGTGCCTATTTTTAAACCAGTACCAGGCTGTTTTGGTGACTATAGTCTTATAGTGTAATTTGAAGTCAGGTAAAGTGATGCTTCCAGATTTGCTCTTTTTACTTAGTCTTGCTTTGGCTTTATGGGATCTTTTTTGGTTCCATAGGAATTTTAGAATTGTTTTTTTCTAGGTCTGTGAAGAATGATCATGGTAATTTGTTGGGAATGGCATTAAGTTTGTAGATTGCTTTGGCAAAAAATATTGATTCTACCCATCCATGAGCATGTGATGTGTTTCCATTTGTTTTTGTCATTGTTGATTTCTTTCAGTAGTGTTTTGTAGTTTTCCTTGTAGATATCTTTTACCTCCTTGGTAGGTATATTGATAAATATTTTATTTTAATTTTTTGCAGCTGTTGTAAAAGGGATTGAGTTCCTTATTTGTTTCTCAACTTGGTCATTGTTGGGGTACAGCAGTGCTACTGCTTTGTATACATTGATTTTGTATTCTGAAACTACTGAGTTTATTTATCACACCTAAGAGCTTTTTGGATGACTCTTTAGGGTTTTCTAGGTATGCAATCATATTATTGCATGATATGATTGGTGAACAGTGACAGTTTGACTTCCTTTGTATTGATTTCAATGCCTTTTATTTCTTTCTCTTGTTTGATTGCTCTGGTTAGGATTTCCAGTACTGTGTTGAATAGAAGTGGTGAAAATGAGTATCTTTGTCTTGTTCCAGTTCTCAGGGGGAATGCTTTCAACATTTCCCCATTCACTATAATGTTGGTTGTGAGACTGTCAGAAATGGCTTTTATTACCTTGAGATATGTCCCTGCTATACCAATTTGGCTGAGGGCTTTAATCATAAATGGATGTTGAATTTTGTTAAATGTTTTTCTGTATCTGTTGAGATGATTATATACTTTGTTTTAATTCTGTTTGTGTGATTTATCAGGTTTTTTGATTTGGGAATATTAAACCATCTCTGCATCCCTGGTATAAAACCCACTTGATTATGATGTATTATCTTTCTGATATGCTGTTGGATTTGATTCGCTAGTATTTTGTTGAAGATTTTTTCATCTATGTTAATCAGGGATATTGGTTTGTAGTTTTTGTTGCTGTTGCTGTTGTTGTTATTATGTAGTTTTCTGGTTTTGGTATTAGGATGATACTGGTTTTATAGAACGATTTAGGGAGGATTCCCTCTTTATCCTTTTGAGTAGTTTCAGTTAGATTGACATCAATTCTTCTTTGAATGTCTGACAGAATTCAACTTTGAATCCTTCTGGTTCTGGACTTTTTTTGTTGACAATTTCTTTTACTGCTTTAATTTTGTTACTTGTTATTAATCTGTTCAGAGTTTCTATTTCCTCCCGATTTGATCTAGGAGGCTTATATATCTCCAGAAACAGGAACTGCTGCAGATACAAGTGCAGGAGCCACTGCCACAGATTGGGCAGACAGAGAGGGGCAAACTATGCTTGCTTTTTTAGTGGGGAAGCTCATGGCCTGGGGAATAGTTAGAGTGGGACACTTTAGGAGTGAGATTGACCTTGCCAACTGTGTGGTACCTGGTTGAGGTCTCTTGCCACCAGCTATCTCCAACTTTCCTGGCCAACTATGTAATACAGCAGAGACAACCAAAATCCTCTCTGGAACATAACCTCATTGTCCTGAGAACCATCCACCACAAAGGCTGCAGCAAGCCCCGCCCAAGGTGAGTCTGAGCCTAGACCAGTCTAACTCTGCCCCTACCTGTTTGTATTTCTCTACCCACGCTGGTAGTGGAACACAAAAGATAGAAATTCGTGGGAGCTTTATGGCCCTACTCATAGGCTGAGGAACCAAAATACACTGGCCAACTTAGGGCAAGCTTAGATCCCCTACTACTATCATAACTGGTGATCTCTTGAAACCACCACCTCCTCGTTGTTGGTCAACCAACTCAAGCCATTACAGTAACTCATGACAGAATAACCCTGACCTCAGGAAGGAGAAAACAACAGCTAATTCCCCTACCTGGCTAACTAGAGGTCCTGAGTGCCTCCATGTGAAACTCACTGTAGATTAACCAGCATTCCAGAGAGCCCTCACAGTAAACAAAACAAAACTACAAGCAAGGACTGTCTCAGAGTTTACTTCACTCCTCTGCCACCTCCACCAAAGCGGGTGCTGGTAGCCACAGGTGGGAGATCTGAAGACAGATTGCATCACAGGACTCTTTGCAAACATTCCCCAGCACAAGCCTGGGGTCTAGTAGCTCCACTGGGTGGCTAGACCCAGAAGAGCAATAACAATCACTGCAGTTTGGCTCACAGAAGTCCCAACCCTAAGGAAAGTGTAAGAGCACCACATCAAGGGATCATCCAGTAGGAAAAAATAATATTTCTTGTAATTCTAAAGGCTGAGAAATGCAAGATCAATGCACTGGCAGATTCAATGTCTTATGAGGGCCCACTTCTTCATGAACTGCCAGCTTATCACTCTAACCTCACTTGATGGAAGGAGTGAAGGATCTCTCTTGGACTTGTATTAAAACTACCCTGATCCCATTCAAGAGCACTGAGCTCTCAAGACCGAATCACCTCCTAAAGATTTCACCTCCTGCTACCATCACTTTAGGGGTATTTCAATGTATGAATTTGGGAGGACACAAACATTTAAATCATAGCAATGGTGTAAATACAATTATACAAGCAGATACTGTTTTGTCACATACTAGATGAATATTTTAAAGAAAAAATATAACTGTGAATAGTATGATTATAGTTACAGTTTAACAATTGCAGTTATTTGGATAATTAAGATAGTTTAATAATTTGGAGTTATATTGAATAATAATTGTTGAATAGTTTAATAACAAATAGTTATTTGAATCAAAGTAATTCTCCTGCATGTCAACTTCCCTGTACTCTGCCTAATGGAATTCTACTTAACTACCAAACAAAGATTTCCAAACTTCCAAAAATGTCAGTCAAAGTGAACAAAGGGAGGCATTGCAATTTAATTAATATATTTTTAAGAAGGTAATTCTGTAACTGGCATTAGCATCATTAGTACATGACTTAATCCACCCCTAGGCTATTGCCATCCAGCTGGTAAATGAAGCAATTTACCTCTTTTAATTGATTAAATAAAATTATTTCTAGATACCATGTCAAATATGGAGAGATAAAACTAAAATAAAATAGGTATTAGAATTTCATTTAAAAATGGAATTGAACTACATAGAAATTGCTTTAACTTACACCCTCATTTTTTCTATTGTATCATTTTTTTCTCATTAAAAAGATGAATACATGAAGAAGCTTAATTCTTGTCCACAGAATGAACAGATCCCCAGTGTGCCATAAATTTGTAATGTCCCTTAGTGTTGGATTTGCATATATAAGTGTGAGCCAAGATGTGAAATACCACACATAGGCAGAGAGCTCTCTATAGACAAAGACATCTGAACAGTTGCCTGTGGATCATCTATTCTGGCAAGTACATGAACAACCTTACACCACTGGAGTATAGAATAACTACTTTGATTTTCAATGGGAGTACGGTACATGCATAAATGATGTGAAGAACTGAAACCTCTCTTCTGAGAAATTAAACATTTTTGACATAATTCAACAGGTGCATTAAACACTACTCTCCTTACAGTCACCAAAGTCACCAAATAACTTTTTTTTTTTTTTTTCCCCGAGATGGAGTCTCACTTCTTCACCCAGGCTGGAGTGCAAAGGTGCAATCTCGGCTCACTGCAACCTCCACCCCCTGGGTTCAAGTGATTCTCCTGCATCAGCCTCCTGAGTAGCTGGGACTACAGGCATGCATCACCATACCCAACTAATTTTTGTATTTTTTAATAAAGACAAGTTTTCACTATATTGGCCAGGCTGGTCTCAAACTCCTGACCTCATGACCCACCCACCTTGGCCTCCCAAAGTGCTGGGATTACAAGCATGCGACACTGTGCCCAATTAACTTTTTTTGTGGCTGAAATGTAGTAACTAGAAGTTTTGCTCACCCTCTGCTTTTAAGCCTACTCTCCCAACATAGAGTTGTAGTATCACTTTATGTTGTAAAGTATTTTGTCTTGGTTTACTAAACTGTTGACCAGTTTATTAAAGAGTAAGTTTAATTTTAAAATTTCAGGAAATTATAATACAGCCACTTCATAAGACAATTTGTTAAATAAAAAACCATAGTAATAACTCGATACATTTGGAAATTTGTTAAAATATTTGGCTTATAAGCAACTTTTATAACTATCAAGCAACTAAGAAAAAAAAAAGAGAAAAAAAACTTTTATGGTGATATCAGTCCACTTGGGGATAGTACATTCCTCAGGGGAAAAATTATTTTGATGAACTCAAAATATATTTAAACATCAAAACTGTACTTAGCACTCCTTATGGTATTGTCTAAAGCAAGTTGAAAATGCTTTTTCCATTCTCAGAAATTTTTAAAGACAGATTTTGATATAAATCACAAAACAATTGTAAAACAATTGACCAAAAATATCAGCCATCTTATATTTAGAATAAGAAATGGTAAATTATTCAACAATGTGGACGTTTTTTACTTAGAATCATTTGGGAAGTAAATTATTTTTCCCACAATTAGATTGATCTGGGATGAAAGATAATATTGAGAATAATGCTATAACTTAAGGAAAATTTTCAGGCAGAGCGTAAGGCATAAAAGATATCTTGTGGGCAAAAATCACATATCAAATAACAAAAAAATTACATAAATTTGAAGAGAATAAAGATGTGACCTTAAAATATAGGTATTGGCAAGCAAATAAAAATTTCCAGACTCAGAATAAGAAGTGCGAATCTTTTCTTATAAATTATTTCCCTGGAACAAATATTGAAACTGAATGAGTAGTCACATAATTATGTAATTAGACCCAAAATAGCCACTACTTTGCAAGTGGCCAATAGAATCATAATGAGCTACAATATGTGTTATGCAAACTAAACCCTGTTAAAGAATTGGGTTTGAAGAAGAATTGGAGACTCAAGCATACCATATACCTATGAGATGCAGTAATAATAACAATAATAATAATAATAATAATAATAATAATACTCCAGTTCTCTTTTTTAACTGTTGGGTCAAAAACAATCATTTTTTGACCTGCAACATGAAATCAAATTTCAATGAATCTAAATATATAATCAAGCATCTCCAGGAATTTGGGGTATTATGATGAAGATTAATTTGGATAAAGGAGCTCAAAAATTTATTTTGGGTCCATTCTTTAAAAACTATGAAGACTGTATGAACAGGGCTATAGGAAGCCACTCTAAATGTTAAACATCTACTCTGCACCACTGTATCAATTGAATAATGTTACGTAGTCAAATGTATGGCAGCCAGATTGATTTTTCCAATGAAATATAAACCTTCAGCCTGTACTTGTAGTAATTATAAGGGAGGGAAAATAATAAACATGTTAAATTAAATTAAAAACCCCAACGTAACACTGTGAATTACTAACTGCACTGGTAATCACCACCGTGATGATGATAGTGGTAAGAGGCAGCCAAATGCCTAGGCAGATAGGGCCGGGTCCCTGTGAAACCCCACTTCCAAGCCAAAGACAGTTTAAAATCTGAAAGCCAAGCTACAGGCTAAATCCTCTGACCAGATTAAGAACTTGTTTACCTGTTTGGCATGGTTTCCTGATTGATCCCACCCTTCACCTATTTTATATATACCTACTCGTTCCTAATAGGTTTTCTACACTGTTGTGCCCACCTTTGAGTGGTGTCTTCACTTTAACCATTTTTGTATACTCACAAACCATTCAGCACACATTCGCCATTCTGAGTCCATAAAAGGCCCTGTACCTGGCCACAGGGGGTGCTATCGTGCCTTCAGGTGGGGGACCATTCCTGCATCCCCTCTCTGCTGAAAGCTGTTTGCTCACTCAATAAAATTCTTCTCTGCCCTCCTTACTCTTCAAGGTTCAGTGCATTCTCATTTTTCTTGTGCATAGGACAAGAACATGGGAAGCAGTGTGCAAGCCAGACTCAGCCTGTGCCGGCCAATTGGGCAAGGCGCCTCCTGTGGCAGGTAGCATGCCCCAAGCAAGGCAGAGGTTCCCACTGGCAAAGGGACTGAGAAAAATCCTGTATCAGTGATGTTTGTTGAACATTACAAATATTTGAGAGAAGTAGCCAGAAAATATTTTATTTATGAACAAAATTATATCACTCTTAATTCCATAAAAATACAATGATTTGCATCCAAATTAAACTTTTAGAAAATATTATCATTGTCCTCATTACTTGGATGAAATCTAAATAAAAAATTAGCTTTAGAAAGAAAAAAAATAATTGTCAAATATTCTTTAAAGGCCACAGAAAATGAGAAGTATTTAAAACAACTTCATAAGGCTGAATCACTGCAAATGACATGGATATATATTGTTTTTTCAACACTCTGATCTATTTGTGAGAATAGGGGAATTGCTTATATAGGTTAATGCCCAGTGAATGTAACATTTGTTACTTTCAAAGAGAGAACTCATTAGGTATGCATACTCTAAAATTCGTGGTGACCATGTTTCGATTTGCTCAGGGCATTTCTAGCTTATAGGTTATTCTAAAGTAATTCTCATGATTTCCAAAGTGTTCCAGTTTGAACAATAAATTATATAGACACCTTATCTATGATTCTTAACATAGATTTCTTTTTGTTTTTAACAAACATTGTAAATTGCTGGTGTATGTAACAAATAAGAGTCAAGGAAATGCTATTTTTGTCATTAAGTATTTAATTACTATGCTTCTATGTTGTAGAATTTTTGTCTAATTAATTTTTTTGTGGAAAAATATTTTCCATTATCAATATTCATTTATTATTGTTTTCCTTTAAATATTTTTTTAAACTCCACACAATCTTAATGTGCAGAATAAGCAGTTACTTTAGGGTTAAAGTGCATATACACAGGCAGAATCATCCGTGTTAGAGGACTGGAGCACTGCTAACCATGTTTCATCCTGGGGTATTTAAATGAACCTTGGAGCTCTCAAGCCCTAATTTGAATTTCGATGTGCCCATATATCCTAAGTTCAGAGTTATTTATACAAGATTGCTTATGGCAGACGTCCAGAGTCATATAGCTGTGGATTTTCCTCTTGTCAAATCCGATGTAGTGGCTGTAGCTTGTATTTGCATTTCTTCTGAAGTCAACCACCATATCTCTGCAGAAAATAGAGTTAATGACTAATAATTTGACACATTTTTTATAGACCAGTAGAGAAATGACAAGGCCCAAATTACTCATGGAGGATAGTTCTGATGTTGCTACCTTTTAGACTGCATCAGTAGATCTAAATATAGTTTGAATCTTCTTACTTAAATATGGTAAATTATTAAGCTCTGATTTGTGATGAAGTGCAACTCAAGAAAAAGCATGAGATAGTACTTTAGTAGATCATACACCTGCCATAAAATGCTGAATCATTAAGCGTTCTCGTTAATATTTGTCTTAATGTTCTTTGTGTATTTGTACTATAATATGAATTTTTCCTGTCTAGAGATAGTCAATTTACCCACTCTCACATTATGGAGTTGGCTTGCTGATTCAAAGACTGTGTGATGAAATTTCAGAAAACAGTGATTAATATTCAGAAAAATAAGAAAGTTCTGTTAGTTATAAACCAAAATGGGGAAAAATGACTTGGATGGAAAAGCCAACTCAAGGAGAAAGGTGAATCGCAGAAAACCAAGGAGATCAGAAAACACTGAGAGACAAATTGCCAAATACGCTTTTTTAAAAAGTCAGTAATTAAGATGATTTTAGGGTTATTTGTAATATTTACAATATTTAATGAGAGGAGAAACAGATAATGAATGAGTTAGTGTCAGTATTCAGGAAGTTCATTTAACATCAGTCGGTTTATGGTTCATTGTTCCTCTATGGATTTAGGTGAACTAACCACTTATAGGTGAACAATTAATTTTGTATAGTTATTTGAACTATTGCTTTTTTGTTTTATTTATTCTTAATAGTAGTTTTTTGTTTTTTAATTGAGATGGAGTCTCACTCTGTCACCAGGCTGTAGTGCAGTGGTGCCATCTCGGCTCACTACAACTTCCACCTCCCAAGTTCAAGCGATTCTCCTGCCTTAGCCTCCCGAGTAGCTGGGATTACAGCAGCTGGCAACCACGCCTGACTAATTTTTGTATTTTTTAGTAGAGACGGGGTTTCACAATGTTGGCCAGGCTGGTCTCACACTCCTGACTTCAAGTGATCCGCCCACCTCGGCCTCCCAAATTCCTGGGATTACAGATGTGAGCTACTGTGCCTGGCCTCAAAAGCTCTTTGGAAACAGAGAAATAAAAAATGCTTATTAGAATAGATGGAAAGGGCACAAAGAATCGCATAAAATGATAAAGGCACACAGAGCGATAAGAAAATGGTCAGTGTGCTTTGGGCAAAATTTTGTTTTACATGTCATACAGTTATGCAATTATAAACGTCAAGGTAAGTAACAGAGAAACGCAATACTATCTGGTGCAGGAAACATTGAAGAAGTATGGTATAGAGTATGCAGCCAACATGCTGTTGTTATCTGACCTGTAGCTTTAGTAAAATTTAAGTAGTTAATGAGAATTCTAAAAAGCAGCACAAACTAGAAGGAAATTGAGAATCTGTGCCATAAATTGTCACAAAGTATTTATCAGACAGTCTTTTTGAATTTAAGAGTAGGCAATTTGTAATTTCCCTCATTTAATACTAATGACAAGCAGTAGAAAATGATTGGAAAGACTAATATAAGTTTATTTTGTATTAAGATGCTTTGGCCCTAACAGTTTAATGATGGTGTACCTTTCCATAGCTTTCTTTGATTTTACTTGCTTGTGCTTTGCTGGACATTTTGGATTAGTAGGCTGTTTCCTACCAACTTAGAAACATTTTTAGCCATATTTTTTCACAGATTTTGTTGTGATATAGTCTGTCTCTTCTCTTCTGCTGAGACATTAAAGAATAATAGCTGGGAAAAAAACATTACACTCTCCAGAGGTATAGACTTCCAGGCTACTGCCTACATAGCCATCCAAATAACAAGCAAAAAATACAGTAACACTCATATGTGAAAAGAGGGATTTCTTTCTAGTTTTGAAAAAATGGGGTGTTTACCATTCACTTCTCAAAAAAGTCCATTATAGTAAGAGTACATTTTGTGGAAAACAAAATGAGATAGTATTTAAAGATAATTTATAGTAGGATAAAAAACAACTCAACTAATGCATTAAAAAAGGCTACAGTGGTATTGGGAGAATGTATTCTTCTACGAACTCTGAGAGTATCAAAACCCAGAGTGGGTAAAGAGACAGGTGGACTATAAATCTCTTAAATTTAAGAGTTATGTATAGTATTCTTTTGGCATTTAACCCACATACCAACCCATGCACAATAGCATTTGTCAACTAAAGCCTGAGTTTGTTTAAAGTAAAATTAGTATTTGTCTTCGGAGAGTGTTCAGTGCTTATTGAAGACGTAGCATGAAACAAATAAGAGCCAGACTATTTCTTTTGGTAATTTAAAATAAAAACATGGAATAGGGGAAGAAAAGGTAATTTTTATCTAGAAATGAAGAGCATTAAGGTACTTTGTAAGCAACCCTATTTTAAAAAATATCAGATCGTAAATTGAAACATAATCTATGACAGCCATTTATACACATTTAAAAACCTGTAAATGCGAATTAAGGCTATTCACCTATGTGAGAAAACCATTAAATACAAAGAGAAAGAAAATGTTTAAAAAATAAATGAAAGTGCCCACCTTAAAGGTTAAAGAAACAAAATACAAGAACTAGACATAAATAGAACTAAAATTGGAATTATTTTACTTAGATTCTAAAGGACATAGCCTACAAACTCAAGAATAAGTTGTGATGAAACAGCCGCAGTGAGAAAACAAAGTCTTAATTGTGAATAATAATATATTTACATATGGAGTTACAGGATATATGAAGACAGTCTTACCAAGACTATTTAGCCCAAGAAGCCTAATTTGTTTATTAATATTCTAAATGGGTCAAAATCTGACCTACCAAGACTTGAATATTTTAAAATCAACATTGTTTATGAAAACAAGGAAATCAAGAAACCTTCAATTTTCATTTACCTACATTCTAATTTAGAAACACTGACAGCTCTTTTCAGGAAATTAAATTATTTTTAAATGAAGATGGTAAAAGTCATTTCCTTGTGAAATCAAAGAAAGAAGGAAAATAAATATGTAGCTCTATTCCTTAAAAAAAAAAAAAAAAAAAAATATCGAGCAGACTACTTGAACCTGAGAAACACCAGAAGTAAAAAATAAATCTGCTAAATTAGGCAGGCAAAATAATTGCAAAAGAAAAAAAAAAAGGAAAATTGCAGCTGTTGCTTCTATGTGGTATATAAAAGCATAACCTGGGAAATAGTTAACGTAATCATGGAGATGAAGAAGTTATAATGTTGCAAAAATCAGAGGAAAGAGTAGAAATTAATTAGATAAAGGAAGACAGAACATTCCAGACAGCGGGAACAGCATATAGGGCACTGGAGGTGAGTTTGCATGTGTGAGGAACAAGGTGGAAAAAAAAAGGGTGGCCGGATCCTGCAAAGCCATACACAAGATATTAAAGATCTGTCATTTCATCCTAGGAGCATTGCAAACTTTTCAGGTATTTCAGTCTAGGCTAGAGGGCATAGCAGTAGTGGCAGCAGCTTGATCCCACTTTCTTTTTCTTTCTTTCTTTTTTTTTTTTTTTTTGACAGTGGTGCGATCCTGGCTCATTGCAACCTTCACCTCCTGGGTTCAAGTGACTCCCCTGCCTCAGCCTCCCCGGTAGCTGGGACTACAGGCACGTGCCACCACATCCAGCTAAATTTTTTTTTTTTTTTTTTTTTTTGGTATTTTAGTAGAGACGAGGTTTCACCATGTTGGCCAGGAGGGTCTCAATCTCCTGACCTCATAAACCATCCACCTAGGACTCTGAAAGTACTGGCATTACAGGCGTGAGCCACCATGGCCCGCCTCTTATATTTCTAAAGCATCACTTTTCCTACTTTTAGAGCACTGTATTGAATGTAGACAAGAACTAGGATTCTATTGAGTGCCAGGTAAGGGATTGGTCATGGAAATGTGAATGCATGGCCGTTTGAAGATCTAGCCGTCTTTGACATACTCACTAGCTGTTCGTGAAGGAGAAATCAGAGTCTTAGATATCTAAAGTGACATATAAAGTGATTAGTCATATATAACTTAGTGTGAACTACAAATGTGTCTACTTAAATCAATGAGAAAATGACAAAATAAAGTGCCAAGGAAGATTATCTGAAACACTCTTGCACTTTTATCATTGTTGAACAACTGTTTTTACTTGAGAGTCATTCTGAAGAATGTTCAATTAGTTCTTCCTGTGTGATCAAATGTAATCCTTCCCTTCCAGACTACCAAAAAAAATAAATAAATAATAAAAATTCCCTGTCTAGTGACTGTTTTCTGTAACTTTGACAAAAGCTCGATTCTTGATCTGAAATTCAGATTCATTAAATTCGAACTTTATTTACATAGCTTCTTCCTTTCACTTAGGGAAAAGACATGTATTTTTAAATATTATCTTTGAGAGTGGGGATAATTTGGCTGGTGAAAGTTTTTTTGGCTTTTGGAAAAATCTTAATAGCAAATATAGTGCTAACAATTAATATACAAAATGGAGAAAAACAAATAAAACCAAAATCCTATCAGGGAAAAATTAGTTCCAGAACTAATTTTGTAACAGAAATAATGTAATAAAACAACCTCCAAAAGTCTGAGGCTTAGACCTCATAAAAATATATTAATAACTTTTAGTAGAAAAATCATGCTTTTTTTAAGAAAAAATAAAAACAGCATGGTTGACCTATTTAACCTCCTTTATCCAATTTACTGGCTATATTTAGATTTTAGGCATGAAGATTATATGAGATTGAGTTGTCCCCAAAACTTCAAATGCTAGAATATTATAAGGTAATTCTGACATAATTTTCTCCATTTGTCCTCATTTATTCACTCTTCTTAGACAGTAGATGGGCAAGCTACAGGGCAAGTTTGAATAATATTCCTAAAGACACATCCTCATTATATATCAGTATATTCCATGTTACTAACTCAATACCTTCTGTAAGCAAATAACTAGTGACTATTTCCACAAGAAGATACAGACAGCTGCAGAGACAGAGTCAGTTCTCTCTGGTTGCTGGGCTGTGCCCTTATCCTGCAGAGTGCTTGATGAACCACAGTCCATTGCTACTAGTGCCCCAGGTACCATTCTCCTGCATTAACGGTGATCTCTCCTACTGCTATGTACAAGCACAGCCAAAGAGCATTTGCTGTTCCTTTGGCAGCAGTAGACATTTCAACTTTTTAAAAATTTTATTTTGTCTTTTATTCATAGTGGGAAAACTATTTTGAAATCCTTAGGCGAGTTCAGGGGAAGGCCACCCTGTGGTTTGTGTGGAAGCCACAAGCCTAAACGAAATCCAAAAGACTACTGAGCCTGAAGAACACATTGCAGTATATGGGATCCTTCCTCTCATTGCTTCTTAAGTACTATCAGGCAGCATTTCTGGGTTCATGGCTCATGCAGCTTTCTAGAGGATGCTGATTAAAAACATGTTTCATTCTGGTATCTGGATTTTATTGCCAGTCTTTCCTTCTCTATGTTTGGTGGATACATATTTTTTTCTCTGTACTTTAACATAAAGTCAAATTTATTCACATTTGAGGCATATTTTTGCACACTGCTTGTACCCTCTATTTTAAATCAGTTTAGTAACAAAAAAGGTAGTTGTAATGTAGCAGGATGAGCCACAGACAAAACTCCTCAAGACACCAAGTTAAAGAAGGAATGGGTTTATTCGGCTGGGGGCATCAGCAAGACTCCTGTCTCAAGAGCTGAGCTCCCTGAGTGAGCAATTCCTGTCCCTTTTAAGGGCTCACAACTCTAAGGGGGTGCGGGTGAGAGGGTTGTGATCGATTGAGCAAGCAGAGGGTATGTGACTGGGGGCTGCAGGCACCAGTAATTACATTGGAACAAAACAGGACAGGGATTTTCACAGTGCTTTTCTATATAATGTCTGTAATGTATGGATAACATAACTGATTAAGTCAGGGGTCGATCTTTAACTACCAGGCCCAAGGTATAGTGCCAGGCTGTCTGCTTGTGGATTTCATTTCTGCCTTATAGTTTTTACTTTTTCTTTCTTTGGAGGTAGAAATTGGGGATAAGACAATATGAGGTGTGGTCATCTCCTCCCTTATTTCCCCCCTTTGAGACTCTCACTCAATAGTGGGAGTTCTCACTTTCATTTTTATTACCTATGTCTTCTTGCAAGACAGATCGATAGTGATTCATATAGTACACTTGTGCTGAAGCATTTTGGTGAACTAAGGTAGTGATGAAGCTTTTTAACATTTGAAGAAGTATAGGTAGCAAACAAAGGAGCAGTAATCAGGTTCTTATTAGTATTATAATGCTTATTATAAGACTTGTAAATTTTTTTAGCACTGGGAACCATTTTCCAAACATGGCCCCACGATAAAATCTATGCCACACTTGCACAGGCACATGTGCCAGTTTTGTTATATCTCTAACTATGTCTTCAACTACTTGTCTTTGATTATCTATGTGTAGGCAGCAATTAGTAAAGTTAAATTTCCTACAGACCTCTCCTTCAGCTGCTAGCGAGTAGTTGAGAGCTAATCTATTTTGATAGATAGCATTTCTCATCTGAGTTTCTTGCCATTGTAGAATAGTCAAGACTCTACCAGTTTTATTAGTGATTCTTTTTAAGACAGCTTGTAACAGTATGATTTGGTTGATCATGTAAATGAGGGTCCAGTATCTCCACGAGCCATCTTGTGCCCAAGTAGCAGGCCCATAATATTGTATGATTCTCTCAGGGGACCATCTACCATTTTTTCAATTTCCTATAGCTGTGTTTCTCTTTTTGTGGGAAGCATAGACAGGGAAACTCAGGAGTTCGCCTGTTTTTATGGGTAGTAGGAAGAAAGATGATTTAATAGTGCCAATAACACAACTACTTGTCTGCTGGTCAGGCAGCTTAGCATAGGCTCTATGTCCACATATCCAGTTTAGCCCAGTGGGGGCCGTCCAGTCTCAGTGGGATTTTGAGTGGACCTAAATGGTCTGCAACTTTGGAAATTTACTGAATGGATTTTTCTTTGTGTGATTTGAACTCCACCATGTAGTCTTCCTGCAGGAAGGGTGAAGTCCTTCTTCACTCTTGCTTTACAGTATTGTCTAATTATTGAGGCTTTTAGGACATAGAAGTGATCAGGGTGATTCTTTTGGGACAGGAATTTATCAGGAACTGGGTCTGTAGGTACTAATTCTCGGGTTTCCTATGGCCATTGATCTCCTATTACAGTTCCTTCACATATATAACATGAAGTGACATCGAGAGACTGGGCTACATGCTCTACTGATTGCAAAAACAAATTTCTTGTTTTTCATGGAATTTCTGGTACCGGCACTTTTAGTTTACCAAAGAAGGTTTAAACACTGGCTCAGGAGAGCATTTATAACCCTTTTCTCAAACCACAGTATTTACTTGAAGATCCAGTCTAGCTCCATCAATTTTTAGGGTTACACATTCCTCTTTTCTCCAGTCAGGATCAAGGGGATTGGTTATTACTAGCTCTAAGGGGTTACATCATCCCTTAGTACAGGAAGGACCATTTTTTCCTTTCTGAAGGTGGACTGGATCCTTTTCATTTTTTTTTTTTTTAATCCAAGTGGCCTAAATGACACAAGACCAGTATTTACATTTATTTTCACACAGACCTAATTTATTACAGATGTACTTATTTTCTGCCATATAGCCTCTTTTCTAATTAAGATAACTACAACTTATTCCTAACTTATTACTATTATTGACAGCACAGGCATCAAATTTTAAGGTGACTTGTTTGGGCACCCTTTTTGTTTTGTTTTGTTTTGGCTAACACTTTACTCATATCATTCATGAGCCCCCACCATTCTTCAGTTCTTAATCTTATTTTAAAAACTGTGGTCATGAGAGGCTCAGATGGGTCATAACACACATCAGGTTGGTCATTTCCTGGGCTACATATCGTGCATAGAATAGTATTATACAAACAAGTTCTTTTTAAAGTCCCGGTACACTTACAATAACTGTAAAATAATAGGACCGTAGCAACATTTTGTCCTACCTCAGTGACTTGATGTATACACTGGGAATAGCCCTCAGTCTGAGGAAGGTCAGTTGAAGTCCTTACTGTACAAGTCCAAATTTTAAGGAAAATGAGTCCCGCAATGAGTTTTCTCATGTTTCAGCCATGTGTAGACTAGTCAGCTTCTGGGTGTGACTGGAGCAGGGCTTGTCGTCTGCTTCAGAGTCACTCTGCAGGGGTTGATGGAGCTGCTCCCATCCACGTACTGCTCACAGTCTACTGATGTTTAAGGATGGTCTCGGAGGTTGGGCCTGCTAGAACTGTTGAACTGAGTCCAACACCTCTACACAGTTATGTTCAAGTGGGCTCTCTGATACCGAGAGCAAGGTGGTGGGTTTTAGGGTGTTGCAAACTTCAATGGTTTTCTGGGGATTTTCACATAGCAAGCTTTGGTACTTGGTTAATCTAGCATTTGTTAACCAGTGATGCCCTTTGGTATTTATTAAAGTTACCACAGCATGAGGGACTTTTATATTCAGGTTTTGCCTAAGTGTTAGTTTATCTGCTTCTTGTGCTAACAGGATCGTTGCTGCTAGGGCCCTCAGATTTGGGGGCCAGCCTTTGGAAACCCTGTCTAGTTGTTTTGAGAGATAGGCCACTGGCCTTGGCCAGCGCCCCACAGTCTGGGTTAAAACTTCAACTATCATTTTTTCTCTTTCTGACACACGGAGCGTAAAGAGTTTTGTCAGGTCAAGTAGCCTCAGGACTGAGGCCAACATGAGTTTTTCTCTTAAATCATGAAAACCTCATTGCTGTTGGTTGTAGTAGATGTAGTTTATCTAATGTACATTTTTATTAACTGTCACCCACCAAAATATTCACTTAAATCCTGCAGTTACTTGATTTCAAGCTTTAAATTGATCTGGTATTCCTTATGGGGCTCCAATTGCATCTAAATAGACATGAGAGTCGAATGACCCATAAGGGGCTTCTCACATTTTAAGATGTCTTATATTTTTTCCTTCTGGTTGATGAAATGCCAGGGTGAAAGGGATAGTCAATTGGACTAAAGTACAAGTGCCACTCCAGTTATTCAGCAGAGTGCCCAGTAAAGGTCCACCACAATAACACCACACATCCACTCAGGGATGAACAAGGGCTGACTTATTGATAAGCTCTTGAAAATTCTTAAGCTCATCACATCCCTTCAGGTATCCAAGGAATGCTAAATTTCCTCCCTATCATGAGAGACACAAAGTGAACTTAGTGTTGGGAGATGGAAGCTGGATGACCCACAGGGTGCCGGACTTTGGGAAATAGCAGAAAGAGCTTGGCGTGACTTATTACTCCAGACTGTAGGATCCTGGAAAAGAGCTACCATGCAGCTTATACCTGGTCGACTGGAGGATCACCTTAGTGGAAGGGGGACAATCTGGGACTCTGGCCTGCCATATGCACAAGCATAACAATTGTTTTTGTTTAATGTGTAGATGGAATATTAGATCCATTTTAACCAGGCATTTGTATCTTGGTATCCTGTCTTAATTGCTAAAGTTTGTTATAATTCTTTAACTTCTATGATCCTCTAGTAAAATGAATGTATGGTTTTAGGAAATTACAAAAACCAGTTGGGGCAGTCCATCCTTGCTCTTTAGTGGTCCACAGAACGTTGGACCAACTATGGCATGAAAGCTCTACATCGGGGGGCAAGACTCCTGGTTGGCACTGAGTTCTTTATCGAAATTTCCCCAGATGAAATGGTCCTAGTTTACTAATGCCCAGTCTGAGGAGAGTCAGGAGGGACAGGAGCACTTTTCTGAAGTAGAAAGCTGTCTTTGACTTGGAGAGTCCTCACATGGTATAACAAGGCAAACATTAAATGCAATAGCTTGAGGAGAAATTGATTTGGTTATGTTAATAACTAGATGGTCAGCAATAGAATGAGGAAAGAAGAAAGAGTAATAGAATAGATGAAAACAGTTAAATTTTTCTTAGCTTTAGTTTGCTAGGGTTTTCCCCCAAGACTATGACCCACAACTCTGGAGGGGGTGGTGTTTTTTTGACTCAGGTGTGATGAGTCCATCCTTTTTTGCTGTACAAACAGTAGTCCTGATGGTTAGCAGCACAAGGTAGGGTCATTCCCAGGCTGGCTCAAGTTTTTCTTCTTTCCACCTTTCAATGAGAACGTGATCTTCAGGTTGGTGCTGGTTTACTGGAAATTCTGGGGTGGTACATGTGCTAAAAGACTTTTAGTTTTTGAGAGAAAGGAAAGTGGAAGATAAACCAAGTATATAATTTCTAAGAAATTGACCTTTTGTTTTAAATGTGGGGACCTTGGCAGTGAACTTTATAGTCCTTAGTGCCTTTTTACTGAGAAATTTCCTTTAGCACCTATTTTCATTAGTTTTTAGACCAAAGAAAGTTAAACACTATTTTATATTTAATAATGCTTTTTGTATGATTTTTATACCAGATAAGCTAAATTTTATCTTTATATTGGTGTGCTATTAATGTTAAACCTAATTTTAATAAAACCTTGTAGACATATTTATCTAATTTTTAATGTTTGACTATAAGGTAAGATTTTATAGACTCTTTTTAACCTTTTATAATTTTTGCTGAAGAGCAGGTTGATGCTTTAAGAAAAATCTGTTATGCTTTTACATTAATGTCCAGTTCACAGAAAAAGTGGATGATACTTCTTTAACATTAGCTAATATGTTTACACACAGAATTTTCTTTATAATTAACATTTTAAAACTAGCTTAAACTTTTAAAGCAATAATTTTTAAAAATCTTTTAATGTAGTAAAAATCTATATTCTTATGCCTCCTTATAATCATTTTACCAAAGGTATATTTTACTTTTCTTATACACCTTGCCCATAAACTGTTTCTTCAATAGTACTCAGGAAGCCTTATTAATTACAAATTATGCTACATTTTTTGCAAAAATTTTTTATAACATTTTTTCTTTCACAAGTTTTGCAGACAATTCTTCAACATGTCTCAACTTTCTGACTTATTACAAACATTTCTTTCTTTAAACAACCAGTTAATTTATTTCAGGACAAGAATTTACCATGTAACACTCTTTTTATATGAATTCTGCCTCCCCCCTTCTTTTTCATTTTCTTTTTTTTTTTTTTGGTTAGCAAAGCAGCTGCCGCTACTGATTGAATGCATCTGGACCATCCGCGGGTTACTGGGTTAAGGATTTTTGATAGGAAGTCCTCAGTGCTTTTGGGATATGCCCTTGTTTACACTGACAACAAAGTGGTATTAGAGGGTTACAGTGTTACAGAGAATACCTTTAATAATCAATTATAGGTTTTAAATTTAAAGTAACCTTTAAAGTAATCGGGTATACTGTTTTTTTCTTAACTACTTGTATATTTCTCTCTTTTTCTTTTTCTTTGACTTTCTGTCTCTCTCTTTTCTTAACTCCTTCTTTGTCTCTCTGCCTCTTCCTCTTTGTTTTCTCCTCTCTCTTTGCCTCTTTTTCTCTCTGTCTCTTTCATCTCTTTCTCTCTGCTGGTGTTTCCTTGCCTCTGCCAGCCACTTATGCTGCTGTTCTCTTAACTGCTGTGTGGGGGAAAGGAGTCTAAAATCAGCTGTAACCAAGTGTCTATGTAGGAGAACTGGTCTGGGTTCCCTGGCTTACAGGTTACCTTGTGCCATACCTTTGAAACAAGGGACCTATCCAGGCTTCCTTCTAATTTGCCAACCTACCTCTAACGCTGACCAGTCTATCTTACACAAAGTTTGAAGTTTTCCTGGTGTCATAGTACTCCACAGTCTCTCTTAAATTCTTTTTTTGAAATTTTTCAAAATAGTTCCTAGTAGGATGGGCTTATTTGTGCCTGACTTATGCTTCTTCAAGACAAAACACCACACTCACACCACACACACACCACAAAACAAGTAATGGGTAAAAAGAGCACACACACACAATTTTGCAGTTTGCACCAAACCAAAATCAAAACCAAAATCAGAGTATCCAGAATTCCAAGCCAGGTCAAAACCAAAACCAAAGTATCAAACAATCCAAGTCAACTCAAAAACAAAAACTAAAGTGCCGGTACAGGCACACTGTGGGAGATCAGGCCACGCTTCCATTCAAATAGAGCAGGCAAGTTCCCAAGACCAATCCTGCCAAGCAATTCAAACCAAGTCAAAACCAATACCAAAGTGCCAATAAAGGCACGCCATGGGTGATCAGGCCAAGTTTCCACTCAAATGGAGTGGGCAAGTTCCCAAGACCGGTCCTGTCAAGCAATTCAAACCAAATCAAAACCAAAACCAAAACCAAAGTGCCGATAAAGGCATGCCATGGGTGATCAGGTCAGGCTTCCACTCAAACGGAGTGGGCAAGTTTCAAAGACTAGTCTTACCAAGTTTTAGATGTCCAGACTCCAAGTACACGTTCCTTCCTGGTGTTCAGCCACTGCGTTGATCTTCCACGGGGGCCTACCACACACTGCTCTGAATGAGGCGTCCCACCGGGCCAAAAACCTACCTGGGAGCACTGTCAGGATCCGCATAGCTGGGGCTGGCCGGAGTCCCCCACAGAGATGTTCCACAGGGCAGGCTTAAGCCGCCTAAGGAGCTGCCTCAACCATCTGCCAATCACCTCTCTTCCCAGTCAGGGAACCACGAAATGTAGCAGGAGGAGCAGCAGACAAAACTCCTCAGACATTGAGTTAAAGAAGGAAGGGGTATATTTGGCCATGGGCATTGGCAAGACTCCTGTCTCAAGAGCTGAGCTTCCCGAGGGAGCAATTCGTATCCCTTTTAAGGGCTCACAACTCTAAGGGGGTGCGCATGAGAGGGTGGTGATCTATTGAGCAAGCAGGGAATATGTGACCGGGGTCTACATGCACCAGTAATTAGACTGGAAAAAAACAGGATAGGGATTTTCACAGTGCTTTTCTATACAATGTCTACAATCTATAGATAACATTACCAATTAGGTCAGGGTCGATCTTAAATACCACGTCCAGGGTGTGGCACCAGGCTGTCTGCTTGTGGATTTCCTTTCTGCCTTTTAGTTTTTACTTTTTCTTTCTTTGGAGGCAGAAATTGGGCATAAGACAATATGAGGGGTATTCTCTCTTAGTAATAACAAACTTCTGCTAGGCAAATTTTACTTTTTGGGGGGAGAAATCATCTAACAGCAAACTTTTACTTTTATTACAAATACTAAATTTTTAATATTAAGCCTTTTTAGTGGCTTAATTTGCCTAACTTTAATTTTGTATTGAAATAAACGATAAGGGTATTAATGGCAAATTTTTGCGTTATGAAATTAGACACAAAAACAATTCACTGTTTTTTTCATATTGTGTACTTTTCATTCAAAGTGACAAATGGAAAATATCTTGAATCTTAAAATCTCACCTGATAGAGGTTGGATTTCTCATTACTTGCTTAAAGAATGGTCTCATAATCAGCTAGGAAATAAATTGTGCTATATAATTTTATAGAAGAAATCTAAGTCTCAAAATGGATACATAGTTTTCTTGCTAATTACAAATAAAGTTGAATGTGAGCTGAGAAAGTAATACATATAAATACTGTTCTCTTCCCTTAACCATCTTAGACTCTTCCCTCGACATTGGAAATAAATTGGTATTAAAGTAATCGTCTAAACTATACTGTATCACCTAATCATATATTAGCCATGTGAGTACTTCTAGATTAAGTAGTTCTATGCCCCTTTTGGTGTGCTCTTAACATACTGTAAAACTGAATTACAAGTAATCTCATGAAACATGTCTACACTTCAAAGCATTCCCATATTTTTTTCATTGGACTGGTCAATAAGAAAGAATTAGCACAACAAAGCCTCTTGCTGATTCATTAAAACATAATTACTTTTGATGCTAATAAGTAATCAGATTCATTGGTGTACTTGTAAGTAAATTTGTAAGTAAATTAATACCAGTGACAAAACAAGGGGCTGTAGCAATATAGCATCTTCTAAAAACCATGTCTAGAAAATTGTGGAAGTCTGAGAAAAATATTAACCAAAAACAAATTCATTGATTAATATATGTTCCCTTGAAATATTTATCTAATTTATGTGCACTTGTATAAAAAGAAGATTGATTGACTATATTTTAATAGTGAAATCAGATTTTTTTTTTTTTTTCTGTAATGACTCCTTCAGGATTCCATACGATATTAGTGGTGAACTGTCTACAATATCTTGTTTACATTCAAAATTAGTTTGTAACTAATGTCTCCAGGTAAATAAAATAAAAATAAGCAAACAGAGAACAAATGCTACCCCCAAAAAAGATATAACGCTGACTAATAACAGTCAGTACTATAATAAGCAAACATATTTTTATCAAAATAAAACAATAATTATTTACACAATTTCATTCACATTCTACATAAAAAAGTAAATGTTCTCCAACACAGCTAGAAGGATGTAAAGTCTAATCTTTTCTAAATGATATGCATTTGGAATATTCTGAGAATTCTCTTCATCTCAGCTATAGTCCTCAACATGGTTTAAATATGCAGACATTAACATACATTTAAATAACACTAGTATAGTCATTTGAGAATAGTCTGAATATACAGAATGGTAAATTTGCATGTAAAATGTAGGAGAAAGCCATATTAACATATATTCTTTTCCATTCTCATTTCTTTTTTGATGATACAAATGATTTCATCAGTATATTAAAAATAATCAATTAAACACCTATAGGTCATGTCTAAATGGAAAAAACAATGTGAATGTCTGAAGTTCGTATGCATTATTCAAATACTATCTGGTTGCATGTGCAAATAAATAGGTAAACGCCTCTACTGTACTAGTCAATTACAATTTCTTTCACCTTTGATGATTTTCTTCTGAAACTGATTTCTCCACAGGACTGTAGGTTGTAGGGAAGTGGGTTGTAGTGAAGTAGACTAGTCAATGAGACTAAAATGGAGAAATCTAGAATCTATAGGAATTACAATAATTAGCTAAGTCAGTCTTCTTGCTCCAGAATTTGGATTAGAAAATAATAAGAGAGATGGCAATTAGGCAGGAGAAGAAAGGAAAAAGATACTGTGTCAGATAGCCACAGTGCTCATTAGAAATAGAAAATAGGAGAGTAATATATCCTAATTGCCACTAGTTCAGGTCTAGTTAATGTCCAATTTAATAAACAATCACTTTGTTTCATTATTCTGTAATGTTTTCATTTAATAAGATATATATTAGTCACTATGCTTTAAAAAAAAAGAGTACATGAAGCCTTCCTCTGGTTATCATTTTAAGTTTTCTTTTTTTTTTTTTTTTTACAAATATGTTTCTCTTGCCTAGAATATGCTTCCTTATTCATTGCAATTGCTATGTGTACCCTTCAGAAAAAAAAAAAAAAAATCTCAAATATAATCAACTTACTGAGTCTTTACAGAATTTCCAAGGCAGAATTAAAGGATATTTTCCTTGGATTTTAACTACGCTGTGTACAGAGCTTGATTATAACACTAACCGTGTTGTGCCAAGAGTGCCTAGAGAGGAGGACTCTGTTTTGTTTTCAGTTTTTGCCTATAACTAACATAACACTTGATATACGTGAAATGTTAAATAAATATTGACTGATACATGTCAAGATCAAGTATAGTCAGAACTAGAATATTACTTCTCTAATAGAATGTTTATAATTAAATAAGTTTTAAAAGTATGTACATCTTAGAGCTGCTATAACAAAACACCACAGACTGGGTGGCTTGTAAATAAGAAAATTTATTTTTAACAGTTACACATGCTGAAAGTCTGAGATCAGGATCCAGAATGATTGTGTTCTATTAAGGGCCCCCTTTCAGGTTACAGAGTTCCATCTTTTCCTCGTATCTTCACATCAGAGAACGAGAGTTAGAGAGCTCCTTGAGATCTCTTTTATAAAGAAACTAACCCCATTCATGAGGGCTCCACTTTCATGACCTAATTATCTCCCAAAGATCCCACCTCCTAATACCCTCACACTGGGGTTAGGATTTCAACAGATAAATTTGGGGGGACACGAGCATTCAGTCCATTGCAAAGTAATATGAGGAAAAATTTTTAAATCTCAAATTTGTTTACTGAACTTTAATAAACTATAGATTAGAAAATGTTTATTATTTATTCTAAACACATTGTTTTGCCTTAGAAATCACATCAACTTCCAGAAAAATTTTGGCAAAATCAAATGTAAAAGTGCTAAAATCCATATTAGATTTGACTGGAAACATTTTGAAATATATTTAATCATCTGTAAAGATAACAACCTCAAAATTAGCAATCATGAAGGTATGAAATGAATAATTTTGCCATCAATGTAACAGTTAAGTCATCTGGAAATGATATTAGTCTAGCCTCAATAGCTTCATTGAGTAAGAAACTCACAGGAAAACATATGAAAATTTGAAAAATAAACCTCCAATCCATTCAGAACTTTTGTGTCAAATACTCTCTAGAGTTTAAACAGCCTCTTCTTGTGCTATATATTCCTGCTCAGGCCTCAATATTCAGGTCAAGCCTGAGCTGTTCATTGGGCAATCTCTGGTACCTTCTACTATCATTAAACCTCTCTCCTTGAATCACTGCACCATGTATAGACAGTTTTAGGTTTGTTGAATTTGATACTTTTTTGGTGGAACACTCACTCTGTGGAGCATATAGAATGTCTTTTATAAAACTCTCATTAATATAGTTTGTAAAATATCAAGAGCAAAAGACATGCTAATGAAGTGCTGGTGCTATACTACTATCGAGAATACAGAGAAGGTTTAGAAGAGAGATTGAGGTGAAAGCCGGCCAATTATTGTGATATTGTATCTTTCCTTTTCAATTAGCCTCAAGAATATATAAAAGTTTAACTAGTAAAGAAAAGGAGCAATCTAAAGAAGGTGATATAATCGCTCACCTTTTCTAATGTGGACATTCTGAATTTGTTAGTAGAAACCATTTCCCAATGAAAAACTTTATTTCTGGTTTCAATTTTTGTCTTAGCCAATTCAATACAAATTCAGTAGTATTTGTTGAACATAATTTCTGAAATGTTCCCCCAAAGCAAAGGGAAGGTGGCAGGTTCATCGGGCTTATGTCTCTTCCACTGCCCTTCTCTTTCACCTGCATAAAGTACAGGGAATTTTGGAACCTCCATAAAATCAATAGACAGCTTAAAAAGGAAGTCTATACACTGAATATGGCAGAGCAGGAAGGTAGCAGGAAACTATATTTCACTGATAATTTCTTAAAAGAGCTATAATAGTAGATTTCTAACTCCATCTTTTTTAACTTTGAAGAAAAATCAACCTCTAATATATTTAAACCCCTGTTTTTCTGATCACCATGAGTGTAATTCCTAATCAATATAAAAAGTACACTTACTCTAACCCAGATAATGGAAAAAAATGGAATATTTGAATTTTTCCCTCCCATTTATAACTTTCCTTGAATAGTGATACATTGTTAAATATCTTTGCTAAGGTCAACCTAGACATCAGATTCACTGGATGAATATAGGAGAGAAAACAAAACTCACCAGCAGGGCAGAATCACACATTTTTCTTCAACTGGAATAGTTCTTGCAGCAGTCTAAAGAGCTATCCAGGAATGAATCTCTTTGCCCCTTATATTAGTCCATTCTCACACTGCTATAAAGAACTTCCCTGAAACTGGATAATTTATAAATAAAAGAGGTTTAATTGACTCACAATTCCACATGTCTGGGGAGGCCTCAGGAAACTTACAATCATGACAGAAGGTGAAGGGGAAGCAAACTTGGATCTTTTCACATGACTGCAGGAGAGAGAGAAGAGTGTAAGACAGAGCAGGGAAAACTACCTTATAAAACCATCAGGTGTTGTGGGAACTCACTGACTATCACAAGAACAGAATGCGGGAAACTACCACCGGGATTCAGTCACCTCCCACCAAGTCTCTCCCTCAACACCTGGGGATTACAATTCAAGATGAGATTTGGGCGGAGACAGAACCTAACCATATTACTCCTTCAAGTGATGGTCTCAGAAGCAATGAAATAAAACTTTTTGGCAGTGGCTGTGGGGACACAGGAATAGTATAAAGTCTTATGGTCCTCAGGAGTGAATGTCTCTTGTGAAAATTCCGTAAACAGTTTCCACATCCCTGAGCAGGATATACGAATGACAAAAATCACCAGACTCAGGGAAGCCCAAAAATATGTTCTACCCAGCATTTTTATTTTTCCTAGGCAGATGCAGACTCCTACATTAGGGCCATTTTTACAGTAACTCTATAGTGTAATAACATAGTTGACATCTTATTTTTATCCAATTTCCAGGAACAAAAGAGATCTAAAGTAAATACTCAGAAAGAATATAAAAATGTTTTAATGTTTTACCTGTAAGATGCTGTGGTAGAAAATGATAATTTGATTTTAAATTGAGGAGATCACTAAATGCTAAGATAAGGAGACTTCCATTTATTCATTATATTATGTAGACCCATGGAAAATTAAATGTTATGTCCTCAAAAGAGAAAAGAAAACTGAATCACTTAATAAATACAAGTCTAACCTAGTACAGAGCTTTCTTGGACTTCAAAACTCTAGAATTTGGTAATAATATCATTTTCACATACAAATTGACAAGTGTTTGATCTTAAGCCTCTGTCAACTACAACTGAACTAGTTTACTTACTAAGCCAAATAAAAAGTTAACTTAAAAAAACCTGTATTTATTTCATAAATATTTTCTAAAGATGGAAAGACACATTCTGCCATATAGCTACTATTTGCTTCCACATCTGTTTTCTGCTCTTCTCCCCACGATTCCCTATCTCAAGAGACTGACTTGCATGGACTGCGTCAAGGGCTCTGGCTTAGGACAGCCCTCAGCTAACTATGGGACTTGGCAGGAGATTCAACAGTAGGAGGAAAGTGAGGTAAGGGTATGTGTCTCTTTGGCTCCCTTCCTGTGGAGCACTCATAATATAACTGTGTGCCTTGATCGAAGGTTATTGATTCAGGGTGTTCCTTTGTATATAATTCAGCATTGGTTTTCAGGAACCATGCCCATTTCTCAATCCTTCCACACTCAGATTGTTACAATTCGATCATTATAAACACAACGATATGGAACTATCCCTAGCAGTTTCCCTATGTTGTATCTATATCTTGGTACCATAGCTCTTTTATTAAATCTTCCTCTAGTTTTTCTTTGTTGCAGGTGCCTGGTTCTTGCTTGAACCTTGGCCAATACACAGGATAATAGAAATCTTCTGCACAATTGCTTTCGTCTTTACATGATAGTACTTTATTGTTGATGGGGTCATGTAAAAATCATCCTTTCTTAATTGATAAAGGAGAAAAACCCTCACCATATTTTACATGAGTTATCCCTCTAATAATAGGAGGTTTTTGACCTAGATAGTGAAAGATCACCTTCTACCCATTTCCTAGTTCAAATTATAATAATATCAAATTTCAAAATATGTCATCTGGCTTTCAGGGAAAAATAGACTATTCAGAAATCCTGAGAATCTAATTAAACAAAACTAGTAAATTCATTTGCTTTTTATTATAAATGAAAACAGAGATTTAATGAATAATTAAATTTCCCAAATACTGAAGGATGAGATAGTGAAACTAAAATGATTGAATGTTTCAATATTCAATCATTTCAGGCTCCACTTAATCTTTAATATAGCAAAAATACAAATACATGTTTATACCATACAAATATATTAAATAGTATAAAATACAATTATAGTGAATTACTGGCGTTTATGTCATAATTAAAATACATCAATTTTATTTTTGTCATGGAACTTTATTTTCTGTTCTATATTCTTAAAAATTCTCTAGCTTAAAATTTAACAAGGGTTTTTGTTTGCCTTTCAAGTTTTTAAAAATATTGCTTACATTTTATGGCTTTCAATTAGATGCTTAGATTTAAATGATTATTTTATTACCTCTGGTAGGAGCTGTACATTTTTAATTTAATCAGTTTTTTTTTTCTCTCTGTATGTATTATTTTTGCTTGGATTTTATTAATTCCTTTAATGAAAAAATTGAGTGCTTTGTAATAACAAAGGGCATTCTGGAAATAAGAGAACACCACAAAGATACTCTTTGAGAAGGGCAACCTCAAGACACATAATTGTCAGATTCACCAAGGTTGAAATGAAGGAAAAAATGTTAAGGGCAGCCAGAAAAAGAAAGGTCGGGTTACCCACAAAGGGAGCCTCATCAGACTAACAGCAGATCTCTCTGTAGAAACTCTACAAACCAGAATAGAGTGGGGGCCAATATTCAACATTCTTGAAGAAAAGAATTTTTGACCCAGAATTTCATATCCAGCCAAACTAAGCTTCATAAGCAAAGGAGACGTAAAATCCTTTATAGGCAAGCAAATGCTGAGAGATTTTGTCACCACCAGGACTGCCTTAGAAGAGCTCCAGAAGGAAGCACTAAATATGGAAAGGAAACACCGGTACCAGCCTCTGCAAATCATACCAAATTGTGAAGACCATCGACACTATGAAGAAACTGCATCAACTAAGAGGTGAAATAATTAGCCAGCATTATAATAACAGGATCAAATTCAAGCATAATAATATTAATCTTAAATGTAAAGGGGCTAAAATGCTCAATTAAAAGACATAGACTGGCAAATTGGATAAAAAGTCAAGATCTATTGGTGTGTTGTATTCAGGAGATCTATTTAAAGAGGAAACACAAACATAGGATCAAAATAAAGGGATGGAGGAATTTTACCAAGCAAATGGAAAGCAAAAAAAAAAAAAAAAAAAAGCATGGGTTGCAATCCTAGTATCTCATAAAACACATTTTAGACTAACAAAGATCAGAAAAGACAAAGAAGAGCATTACATAAGGGTAAAAGGATCAATGAGACAAGTAGAGCTAACTATCCTAAATATACATGCACCAAATACAGGAGCACCCAGATTCATAAAACGTGTTCTTAGAGACCTACAAAGAGACTTAAGACTCTGTCTAAGATAGTGGGAGACTATAACACCCCATTGTCAATATTAGACAGATCAACAAGACAGAAATGTAACAAGGATATTCTAGCTTGAACTTAGCTCTGGACCAAGCGGACCTAATAGACATCTACAAAACTCTCCACCCCAAATCAATAGAATATACATTCTTCTCAGTACCATATCACACTTATTTTAAAACTGACCACATAATTGGAAGTAAAGCACTCCTCAGCAAATGCAAAAGAATGGAAATCATAACAAACAGTCTCTCAGACCACAATGCAATCAAATTAGAACTCGAGATTACAATAAAGATGTTCTTTGAAATCAATGAGAGTAAAGACACAACATACCAGAATCTCTGGGACACATTTAAAGCAGTGTACAGAGGGAACTTTATAGCACTAAATGTCCACAGGAGAAAGCAGGAAAGATCTCAAATTTACCCTAACATCACAATTAAAATAACTAGAGAAGCAAGAGCAAACAAATTCAAAAGTTAGCAGAAGACAAGAAATAACTAAGATCAGAGCAGAAATGAAGGAGACAGAGACAGGAAAAACTCTTCAAAAATTAATGAATCCAGGAGCTGGTGTTTTTAAAAGATTAACAAAATAGATAGACCACTAGCCAGACTAATAAAGAAGAAAAGAGAAGAATCAAAGAGAAACAATAAAAAATGATAAAGAGGATATCACCACTGATGACACAGAAATACAAACTACCATCAGAGAACACTATAAATACATCTATGCAAATAAACTAGAAAATCTAGAAGAAATGGATAAATTCCTGGACACATACACCCTCTCAAGACTAAACCAAAAAGAATTTGAATCCCTGAATAGACCAATAACTAGTTTTGAAATTGAAGCAGTAATTAATCTCCTACCAACCAAAGAAACCCAGGACCAGGTGGATTCACAGCCAAATTCTACCAGAGGTACAAAGAGGAGCATTTTTATACACCAATAATGGACAAACAGAGAGCCAAATTATGAATTAACTACCATCCACAATTGTTACAAAGACAAAAAAAAAAAAATACCTAGGAATACAACTTAGAATGTGAAGGACCTCTTCAAAGGGAACTACAATCCACTGCTCAAGGAAATAAGACAGGACACAAAGAAATGGAAAAACATTATATGCTCATGGATAGGAAGAATCAATATCGTGAAAATGGCCATACTGCCCCAAGTAATTTATAGATTCAATGCTATATCCATCAAGCTACCATTGACTTTCTTCACAGAATTGGAAAAAACTGCTTTCAAGTTCATATAGAACTAAAAAAGAGCCCGTATTGCCAAGACAATCCTAAGCCAAAAGAACAAAGCTGGAAGCATCACGCTACCTAACTTCAAACTATACTACAAGGCTACAGTAAGCAAAACAGCATAGTACTGGTACCAAAACAGAGATATAAACCAATGGAACAGAACAGAGCCCTCAGAAATAATGCCACACATCTACAACCAACTGATGTTTGACAAACCTGGCAAAAACAAGCAATGAGGAAAGGATCCCCTATTCAATAAATGGTGTTGGGAAAACTGGCTAGCCATATACAGAAAACTGAAACTGGATCCCTTCCTTACACCACATACAAAAATTAACTCAAGATGGATTAAAGACTTAAAAGTAAGACCTAAAATCATAAACACCCTAAAAGAAAACCTAGGCAATACCATTCAGGACACAGCCACAGACAAATACTTTATGACTAAAACACCAAAAGCAATGGCAACAAAAGCCAAAATTGACAAATGGGATCTAATTAAACTAAAGAGGTTCTGCATAGCAAAAGAAACTATCATCAGAGTGAACAGGTAACCATACAGAGTGGGAGCAAATTTTTGCAGTCAATCCAACTGACAAAGGGCTAGCATCCAGAATCTACAAGGAACTTAAAAAATTTACAAGAAAAAAACGCCATCAAAAAGTGAAAGAAAGATATGAACAGACACTTCTCAAAAGAAGACGTTTATGCATGCAGTAAACGTATGAAAAAAAGCTCATCTTCACTGGTCTTAGAGAAATACAAATCAAAACCACAATGAGATACATCTCATGCCAGTTAGAATGGTGATCATTAAAAAGTCAGGAAACAACAGATGCTGGAGAGGATGTGGAAAAATAGGAATGCTTTTACACTGTTGGTGGGAGTGTAAATTAGTTCAACCATTGTGGAAGACAGTATGGCTATTCCTCAAGGATCTAGAACTAGAAATACCATTTGACCCAGCAATACCATTACTGGGTATATACCCAAAGGATTATAAATCATTCTACTATAAAGACAAATGCACACATATGTTTATTGCAGCACCATTCATGATAGCAAAAACTCAAATACCCATCAATGATAGACTAGATAAAGAAAATGTGGCACATATACACCGTGGAATACTATGCAGCCATAAAAAAGGATGACTTCTTTTGAGTAGTGTCTGTTCATATGCTTTGTCCACTTTTTGATGGGGTTGTTTGTTTTTTTCTTGTAAATTTGTTTAAGTTCTTTGTAGATTCTGGATAATAGCCCTTTGTCAGATGGGTTGATTGCAAAAATTTTCTCCCGTTCTGTAGGTTGCCTGTTTACTCTGATAGTAGTTTCTTTTGCCATGCAGAAGCTCTTTCATTTAATTACATCCCATTTGTCTGTTTTGACTTTTGTTGCCGTTGCTTTTGGTGTTTTACTCATGAACTCCTTGTCCATGCCTATGTCCTGAATGGTATTGCCTAAGTTTTCTTCTAGGGTTTTTATGGTTTTTGGTCTAACATTTAAGTCTTTAATCCATCTTGAATTAATTTTTGTGTAAGGTGTAAGGAAGGGATCCAGTTTCAGCTTTCTACCTATGGCTAGCCAGTTTTCCCAGCAACGTTTATTAAATAGAGAATCTTTTCCCCATTTCTTGTTTCTGTCAGGTTTGTCAAAGATCAGATGGTTACTGTAGCCTGCAACAAAGACTTGGAACCAACCCAAATGTCCATCAATTAGAGACTGGATTAAGAAAATGTGGCACATATACACTATGGAACACTATGCAGCCATTAAAAAGGATGAGTTCATGTCCTTTGCAGGGACATGGATGAAGCTGGAAACCATCATTCTCAGTAAACTATCACAAAGACAGAAAACCAAACACCGCATGTTCTCACTCACAGGCGGGAATTGAACAATGAGAACACTTGAACACAGGGCGGGGAACATCACACACAGGGGTCTGTCGGCAGGGTGCGGGGCTGTGGGAGCAATAGCATTAGGAGAAATACCTAACGTAAATAACGAGTTGATGGGTGCAGCAAACCAACACGGCACAGGTATACCTATGTAACAAACCTGCATGTTGTATGCATGTTCCCTAGAACTTAAAGTATAATAATAATAAAAAAGAAATGAGGGAGAAATAAACCCTTATATTCTTGAGACATCAAGATTTTGAGGGGTTTTGTTGTTTTTTTTTTAACACCAGTTAGCCCACCCTGAAAATATAGCATTGCTAAAAATAAAAATAAATGAAATAAAATAAAAATAATAACCATGGCTTATTTTCTATACTTTATTTTATAGTTTGTAACACAGTATGAAAAATAGTAGATGAAGTTACTTGATACAATGGATGTGATTATTTAATTTACTATATTCTAATATTTATAATGTACTTGATGATCATTTTCTGAATTCACACTTGATTTGCTTTAACTTTTATTCTAACCTTACCTGATACTAACAGTGAATCCCCATTCACAGTCATTTTTTGTTTGTTTGTTTTGAAACAGAGTTTCTCTCTGTGGTCCAGGCTGGAGTGCAATGACACAATCATAGCTCATGGCAGCCTCAAACTCCTGGGTTCAAAGGATTCTCCCACTCCCTGTCTCAGCCTCCCAGGCAGATAGTGCTACAAACAGATGACACTACACCCAGCCAGGAAGCTAATTTTTTTTTTTTTTTTTTTTTGTGAAAGAAGAATTTTCACCATGTTGGCCAGTCTAGTCTTGAACTCTTGGCCTCAAACAATTCTCCCACCGTGGCTTCCAACAATGTTGGGATTACAGATGTGAGCCACTTGTGCCTGGATACAGCCTTGTTTTCTAAACACTTCTTCACCTCTTTTTTTTTTTTTTTAATTTCTTTGATCTTTTTCCATTCAGTTGCTATAAACATTCTCTGTTGGTTTTGAAAAAAAATTCATCAAAGAAGCCATTGATTCTATCTGTTGATTTATTCTTTCATTTATATTTTTATTCATTTTTGTTTATGTGTTTTCTACTTCCTGTTCTTCCTTTAATATAGTATACATTGCTTAGTCTATTTCATTTTCATTTTAATATTTTCATTATACAAAAAATCATGATTTGTCAATTCTTATAGTGGGAATTGACAGAGAAATTACCACATAAGCAACAGCAAATGAATTACTAGTTTCTAGTTTCCCATTTATGCAAATATTACCAGAAAGGAAATTGGCTCTACTATAATACTGAAGCTATTTAATCAGTTTTTAACAGGTGCTATGGATTGAATTTGTATGTTGAATCCCTAACCTCCAGTGTGACTGCATTCAGAGACAATTCTTTCAGGAGGTAGTTAAGGTTAAATGAGGTCACGAGGGTGGGACCCTAATCCCATATGACTGGTAGCCTTATTTATAAAAGAGGAAGAGAGGGAGATTTCTTTCTCTCTGCCTTGTGAGGACACAGGAAACAAGAGGTGGATTGCAAGCCAGGAAACAGCCCTCACCAGGAAAGAATCATCAGGCCCCTTGAGCTTATTTTTCCCAGCCTCCAGAATTGTGAAAAAAGAAATTTGTGGTTTAAGCCACCCGGTCTATGGTATTTGTTATGGCAACTTGAACTGACTATCACAATACATATATAAAGAATATGGAAAAATAAATAAATAGTTAAATGTAGTTTAAGAGAATAATAGACAATATAAAGCATTCATGAAGGCTTATAATTTTAATTTCTGAAATGTTTCATTAGAGAAAGATTTGTTTCTCATACATTGTTATCAAAAAACTAAAGGCTAGGTTTCACTGAAATTTCATGAGAAAAGAGCTACTTTAGAGACACAGTTTATTTTATTTGAATAGGGGTCCAAAGGAAGCATCATTTTGAGAGTGAAAAGAGCTGCCATTAGATGTTGATTGGTCATCTTGATTGAAATGTGATGTTATCCAACAAAATATTAAGTTTCTTTTTAATGTGCACTTTTTTTTTTTTTTTTGGAGATGGATTCTTACTCTGTCGCCCAGGCTGGAGTGCAGTCAGTGGTGTAATCTCGGCTCACTGTAACCTCCCTCTCCCAGTACAAGCGATTCTCCTGCCTCAGCCTCCCAAGGATTACAGACACCCACACCACGACTGGCTAATTTTTGTATTTTTATTAGAGGCGAGGTTTCACCATGTTGACCAGGTTGGTCTTGAACTCCTGATCTCGTGATTCGCCCACCTCGACCTTACAAAGTGCTGGGATTACAGGTGTGAGCCCTCGGGCCGGACCTGTGCACTGTTTGTAAAAACATATCAATCTGAGTAAAAATGAATCTGTATATTTTTGCTTTCAAGAGTAACTAAATGCTATAGGACTATTTATGATATATTTTGTGAAAGCCGTTAACAGCAAATTGAATAAAGCAAGTTTTCATTAACTAAGTTTCCACAAGGAGAAAGGTAAATATTAAGTGGTCACTTTACCAAGAGACTAAAAAACATGGGCGATACCCTGGTCTGTAGCTGTTGGTTTCGACTGAGGCGGTGCTAGACTGCCATCTGGAGACTATTTAACCAAGATGCACCGTGAATACCCCCTCCCCCTCTTTTTAACCTTTATGGCTTAATTGTTATCTTAATTTTTAACTGTATAAAAAGTAGAACAATTAAAAATAATTTTCAAATTAATACAAAAATATAAACAAATCTACTGTCCATCTTGTGATAACATTTAATTTCACTGTCAATATGATAGACTAATACGTAATTCGCTAGAGAATGCCATTCAATTAGATAAAACAATGGTTAATGGTGTAATTTGTCTCATTGTTGAATAATTTAAATTTCTGTTTTCAAATACAGAAGTTACTCTTTTACTAATGAATTATTTTCTAAATGAATATAATTCTTTATAAATTATTTTTCTAGGAATAATATTTGATTCCATTTTAAAAATTTTATTTAATTAATCAATATTTATCCAACATAATCGAATAGATAATTCCTAATGTCAAGATGCTTATAATCTATTGACAATAGACTATGGATCAGTATATGCTTTTTTTTTTTCCCCTGACAAAATGATGAACTTTAATTTAAACTTTGTAATTATAAGTTCAAAATTAGATTTATTCCCAGAGTTTTGACTCTGTTCTATTTTAATTAAAAAATAAAGGAATAAGCTCTAATACAAATGTCTCTATTTTTTTTCCAAATGCCAGAGTTATTGTGGTAGAAACAACATTATGTATGAAGAGCTGTGCATCCTTCAATTAATAGCTATATATTTATTTGTTAATTCCAAATAACTAAAGTGACTCAAAGTCATTAACAACAAAGAACTTGCATTCTGTGTACTGTAATAATCCAGAAACTGCTGATATAGTGATGGCATATTGATCCTTAACCTTGAGAGTCTAGTGAAGGACAGACAAGCTGAGTGCTATGGAAGCCCAGAGGAAGGGTATATGAGAAGGGCTGCCCAGAGTCAGGGAGGGAAAAACAGTTAAGGTGAATGATGCAGGGCAGCTAGTCAGGCAAAGAGAAGAGTGGAATGAGAGAGCAAGGAATTGCACAGAAAGGGAAGCTGACAGATTCAATAGACAGCAAGGACTCCACAGAGAGAACTAGGGCTGCAGGAGGGCTGAAGGCAGAAAATAATAATGGAGGCATAGGCAATGGCCAGATTAAAATAGCTTTTCATGACATGTTAAATATCTATCCCCAGATGATGAAGGTTCATTTTACAGGTGTCTTAGGAATAATCATTTATTAACTCAAGTAACTTGTTTATAGTTGTTAACATCATGATAATATAATATTTTAAAATTTTTACCATTTTAAGATGCTGTGTGTATTTGTGTATATATTTTATACACACACACACGCACCTTTTAACCTTCAGAGCAGAGTCAGTGATTTACACATTCTTTTAAGATATGTTGCAAACACTGAAAAGAAGTGTTGCAAATACTGAAAATACGTAAGTTGTTTTTGTTTTGTTTAAAACAGATGTAAGAATATATGCTTTTTAAAGGCAAGCAGTTGCCCTTTAATTGTTTATAAACTTTTTTTGTCCAAAGTATGTTTTAATTATTATCCAGTTAAATTGATCTACCTTCTTCATGCTTGTGAATTTGGTGTCTGATTTAGCATCTTTCAATACACTGACATATTAGAGATATAATCTACTTCCAATTAGAAATAAAAAGCAATTTATTACAAAATATACAAAAGTAGAATTTTTAGAGTCACCAGGAAGGTTAGAAAATAAAGTTCTAAGATGTTCCTAGCATTTTCGTGTTCCCTCTACATGTCGTGACTTTACCTGATTTCGATGGCTGCAATTCTCTTTGACCTTGGTAGCCAAAATGCATCACTTTATCCACCATCACTTCTCCCTACTTTTGCCAGTGCTATGAGAAAATAAAGCTGTACAGATAGGGTCATAAATTTTAGTCCTTTTTGTGTCTCATGATAATTTTCCACTCTTAGATTCTGAAAGCTCCAAAGCAGAGCACAGAGTGACAGAGATGGTTCTCAGAAATATTGAGACTGGGTGAAGTTTATAAGGAAAAAGAGTCACTTAAATGTATTCCGTTATTTTCTGGAATTCAAAATACATGTTGACTGTTTCGGAGAATATTTTCTACCTGAAACTTTGAAGATGTTCTCTCTGAGTTTCTACTGTAATGAGCCTTAATAGACCATTATAGTCATTTTATATATGTTCGGTGGTTTCTGTGGCTGGAAGAATAGAAAAGCTTTGAGGTTTAATTGATTATCTTCAAATTTAACCGGAAAGTAGTTTCCTTGCTCAGAAGTAATATCATGTGGGAAACAACAGTGAGGAACAAAATTCTCAGAAAACCACGTAAGCACATGTGTAGGCAAAGAAAAATGTAAATCAAGGCTAAGTATCTACTCCAGTTGCAAATATTTGAAGTTTCCATAATGAAAAATTATCAAGTATAACCAGAATTCTAGCAATTGGTGAGCTAGTTCTCTTGGAGTACGGTACTATATTGGAGAGCAGGATTGGCTGTTGCAGCTAGTCAAATGGAACAGCAGCAGAACAATGGTTTGGCAAATTTTGCCTGTTGAATTCATTCACAGCCTCTTTTTGTTTCATGATCTCATTTGGAAAGCACTGGCAGATATTTGAGATAATAATACATTCACTGACACACACAGGGTAAACTATCTTGTCAATTTAATTTTAAAGAGCAATATGAACAATATTTTTTTTTTGGATAATATTTAAATATTCGTATACCCTGAAGTTATTCCACAATTACAAGGGATATATCTTCATATCTCTTCCCTAGATATTGACATCACCCATTCTTTTCCTGCGCCCAAATCTCTTACTGTGACAGAGACATTTCTTCTACTTCCTAAAATCAGTAAGACTGCATTTGTACTTCAGTATGATGAGCTTTTTCTCAATAAATGTAAAGGAAAAAGAAATGTCCTTTACATCCTGTCTCAGCCCATAAGATATTTGATAACATCCATTCATTATCTCCCCCACTCTACTTTTCTCCTAGACCTGAAATATTTTGCACTAACCTCTGCCAAACACACGCAATGCTTTGATTTCAGTGAGGGATTCGAGGTCAGGGTGGCAGTAAAGCCACTAGATCGAAGGAGTGCTACTTGAGGCAGAGCTGCCCAGGGGCCATGCCTATTTATAAAGACTCGCTTTGGGCTAGGATAAGAAGGAATAAACATATATTGTGTTGAATGAGGGATTTTGTAGGCTTTTCATTTTCTTACAGATGTTAAACTATCCTTAATAGTAGACTGAACCACCAGCCAAACCATTAGCCCTGCCCATGGATGAATCTAGATGTATTTTGCAGACTATATGTTTTTCCAATTAAATTGGACTGCAATATAGTGCAGATAGTGCTACAATGTCACAGCAGACAATTACATCGTCACAGCATAATGTGCAAGCTCAGAAATGTTTCTTCTTTAATCAACCAGCCATAGGAATACCCCACAAGTCTTCATGGTATGTGTGCATGTATACGTAGAAGGGTGTGCTAATTATCCTGGTGGAACTGCCAGGCCTCCTCACATATTCCATTTGCATTTGATGATAAACAGCACTAGAAATGTTACATTTCATAAACAAGTGAATGAAATAGCATATCAGAGACAATTCATGTTGTTCTTGATATGTTCTTCATTCTCTGTCAAAGCCGTATTTCATGTCACAGCTATTTCTCAAAAATGATACCTTTACTTGCCTAAGAGGACTAGAGTCTCTACGATAGTTGTCTTATAAAGATTTGTGTCAAGCTCTATCAGATTTCTCATCAGCTACATACTCTTCTACTACCATTGAGTCTCTGGGTGATAAACTTGCACTGCAGCCCAGATGCACTGTAGAGATATTTTTTTCTAGGCATAATTAAGAGTTAACAGACTCTTAATCACTTGTGCAGCAGGTTAAAATGGTTTGTATAAATATCACCTATGAGGATGAATATCGGAAAGCAAAGATACTTGGGGTCAGCTACCAGACTAGTTATCAGACTACCTACCTGTGTTGAGAATACTGTTTCACCTTGAGTTTGACATGATTCTTGTCCCCCAGTGATATGTTGGAAGTCTGACTTTAGTTAGAAATATACAGATGAGAGGTAGAATTACGAACAGAAATATAATTGAACAGGTAAAGCAAAAATTAATTTTTAGGGCAGAGAAACTGTTCTGAATTACATGTAATGGTGCATACATGACAGTTTGGATTTGTCAAAACTTCTGTAACTTTGTAGGACAAATAGTGAAGCTTAATGAATGCAGATTAAATAAAAATCATTTAAGAGATCTGAAAATTCCAAAGTGGAATGAGACTGATCTTATTGTTTCACCAAAGATTAAATAGCCTCACCAAAGGAGATGTGGTAGAGGAAGAGCTGACCTAACTAATTCTGGGAATGAGTAACAACTGTAACACTAAAGGCAAAAGGAACTAAATACAAACACTCTTCTAGTTGATAAAGTTATTTCTCACAGTGTAAGACTTAATAATTCTGAAATATATGCATATGAAATTAAACAATTCATAAATGAAAGACGAATAGTGGAAGCCAGGTTTCTCAGTGTTAGAGTAAGAGGATTCAGATAGGCAATCAATAAAATAATGGAATGATCTATGTGGTAATAAATTTGAGTCAGACCTGTCTCAATCTCTGCAGTAGGAGGGTGCTTTCTAGCTGAGTCAACTCCATTTAAGCAGGCTTCCCAGAAGTCTGACATAATCTTTTTAATTATATCTCAAAGGTATGAATTAATTTGCATGACTGTCCTTAGCTGCAAGAAAGGTTTCCATAGAATTTTAGCTATAAACGTTAGCATCCACAAATAAATTTGATGCTCTTTTATTGAAGAAGAAAGCTATAATTTATATTGAGTGATAATAATCTTTGCCAAATCATACAGCAAACACATGTTAAATTTTACATAAATTTTAAATTGCCTAAAGATATAATTATTAAATAATAAAGAACAAAATATAGATAAATATAGACTACTATTTTTCTAATTTAGGATTGATCAAATTTTTTTTTAATGTGTGAAAATAAAGATGTGGGTCAAAGGATACAAAATTTCAGTTAGGAGAAATTTTAAATATAAAAATTAACACAAAACAAAGACTTGTAAACATGATTACATAAAATTTCAAGCTTATTCATAGCAAAAATGTTAAGAACTGATAATAAACACAAATTAGAAAATAATTGAAATATATATAAAAGACAGTAGCCTATTTTAGACAATATGTTAAAGTGTTTAGGGATCACTAAGAAAAAAGTATCAAGGGATCTAGCCTGTAAGCTTTAGTTCCTGAAATTTAGAGATTCTACAGCATTGCACCTGGCATCATAGAACTCATTGGACTCATTCTGAAAAATGTCATAAAGTGCAGAATTATCTAATGAATGCCAAACTTCTCACTTATAGTGGTTCCTTTTTTGTTATATCACAGTTTATTCATTCATTTATTTATTCAGTAAGAATGTATCGAATGCCTATTATGTGGTTTGGAAAGATAGGTAGAATGGGGAAAGGAGATTTGAGAAAATAAAATAAATGAAAGTGGATTAAGAAATCCTAGTGATATGAAGTCAAGTTTCCTCCCACTTTTGAAAAACAAGAAAAGCACTGACGAAGAACTGAAATCTAGGATAACAAATTTTCCCTACTTCTCATATTATATTAACTATAGTCATACCATATTTGATGTTCTTTAATTATTTCATATATTTAAGTTCTTTTCTTACCCAGATTTCTAAACTTTTACTCTTCAAAGTTAACGCCGCTAATCTATTTTGTTCACGTATGAAAAGAAGAACAAGCTAAAAACCACACTTTCTTAAAGTAGGTTTTTCCTTTCTAATTGCAGTTTTATAATGGGTATATCTGGAGTAAGATCAATGACCAAAATTAAATCTCATAAGTATAAGCTTCATTTGTAAACTTTGTTTTCTTTTGTTAAAAAAGTTCTCTTCAGAAAATTTTGCTATACTATTAAGTTCCTAAATGAAGGTCCTCAGTCAAAAACCCAGTCACAGAATAAGATGTCTTTTACATTTTGTTAAAACTTGAATAATGTTATTATTGAAATAACAATAGTATATTAATCAATATATTTCCTTTATATTTAAATAATTACATTTGTCAATGATATGACAGAAAACTAATGAATCAATCTACATTATATAGTATAAATAGTATTTGAGAATAATCATATGTTTCCTAACAAAAACCTATAAAGATTTGTGCCCCTGCTAAAGTGCTTTGCAAAATAATGTCAATCTTCAGTTGAAGGTAGAACTGACAAAGTACTTAGGATCAGTTATGTCCTAGAATCAGGGAAGTAAGGGTATTGTCATTAAGCAAGGTACTAAAAGGTGTTTCCTTTTTCCAGAACTATTGAAATATAGCAGTTATTATGTAAAAAATTAATTTTATTTTGTGAGTTGAAAGAGTAAAAACACTAAATCAGAAAACTGCTTTAGTCAAAAGCACCCTCAAATAAAAAAGCCATCAATAGAGACAAAACAAGGGATTCACATGCCTGATTCCTAATTTGTCTTACTTTCTCTTTCGCTTTTGCCATCCTTCAAATCACAGATATAACATGCATACAAAGAATAGTTACATAAAGCCTATATTAATGACTACACTAATAAATAAATGAGCGAAATTTTATAATCATTTGGGAAAAAACAATCTACTATATTTAACTGCTTAAGAGTTGTGTTGCCACTGAGTTTCTATTTCAAAATATAAAGTAATACCATTAGCCTAACACCTCAAACTGCAGGTATATTTTGAGTGTTTGTTCTTTAGATTATTTTAAAATGTTAAAAACGAACTGTGCAACAAAATATTCTCTGAATATATATTATCAACACCAAATATGATAGAGTTGTCATTCAATCCCCATTTTGCATATGCACAGTAGAAATGTTGTGAAAGCTAGCAAAAGGAATGGAAATAGACTGGTCATAATTCTTAATTTAAGACTAATTCATGATAAATTCTAGAGCACAAAAAGATAAAAAAGATAATAATTGTAAAAATCTGCAAAAAAGAAATTGAAAACTCTGCAATTAAGGAAATGGACGCCAAGATAAGTCTATAAGGCATGACATTCTTGCTGATTTGGTTCTGCCCAGTCTTTCTCATGCATGTAGTCCACTGCGCAGTGCATGTGTCCCACTCACCATGCACTGGAGTGTCTCCATCTGAGACAGTTGTTCTGGGACTCTGCTTTTCACCACAACTGAGAAAAGGAAGGTCTAAAATGTGAGTCTTGGCTTCTTGTTAAAACTCAGACTGACTTACTTATTACTTTCCTTTAATGTAGTCCTAAGGAGGAAAAGGTTTTTACCGGACAAGATGAAAGACATTTCAAAGGCTAGTTTTCCAGTTAAAGGTCAAGTGTACTTAGGTAAAATTCTCACCTCAGGCTTGCTTTCTGCTTAGAAGCTGGAAGAATGAGGCCATTCAGGGATATTATCCCCTTTTCAAAGAAAGGTGTGTGGCCATGTCTCTCATTTTTCAGTTTTCATATTCTCTGTCTCTCTTTGCTTCTGACACACACACACACACACACCCTCTTCCTTTATTCCATTGAGGTAAATGTTCCTAGGGCTTCCTCCTGCTTTAGATAAAATACATTCCAAGATCTGCATACCCTATTATATTGAACAGAAACCAGGAAAAGAATTGTGGTAAAAAAGAGGCATTGAAGCCGATCTGGTCTCAGCACACAGTGGAATTATCTGGTACAGACAAATTAAAGCTTTCTTCGAACTTTGAGGCCAAAGACGTAGCCAATATTTAATTTTTTAAAACATTTTCCTGGGCATTATGCTAAGCATATGTGTCCAGGTAACCTTGAGATATAGAAAACTGATTAACAACAGAATCCAGGCATCCCAGGCTTCCATAATTACAGGTCCATGTCTCACATTTGACATAGTCCAAGCAGCAGAGAATTATGAACTGAATGTGTCCTCCCAAAATTCATGTTGAAATGCTTACCCTCAATGTGATGGTATTAGGAAGTGGGACCCTTGGAAGAAGATTAGGTAATGAGGGTAGAGTTGTCATGAATAGGATTAGTGCCCTTATAAAAACAAGCTCCCTAGTTCTCTTCCTGTCACATGAAAATGCATCAAGAAGTCGGTCTATGACAGTCCATGCAGCATTCTGAACTAAGACAGAGGGCATGGTATTCTGCGAGGAAATAGTGAGAAGAGCAACAACTGGGTTTTAATCCCAAATCAGATTGTACAACATTCTACCTCCAAGTTCCTCACAAAAACTCACCATTCGTCAGATTATGAATTAACTGGGCTTTGGTTATACTTCTCTAAAGGTAGAAAAGTAAAATCCCATTCTGTCATTTTTCATTTCCCTACTGTAGCAACATAAATAATATATCTGAATTTAAAAAGGCCGTTGGGACAGTGATTCTCAAATCAGTTGACAGTATCTTCAGGAGAAACTTTTTCAAACACTTCTCAAATCTTCAGAATTTCATAGGCATTTATTCATAGTGTTTCTTCCTTGTCTATCATTGTTTGTATTAACTGTATTTAACAGATTTTTTTCTGTGGGAAATGTGATGCTTGGCTCCAGAAAAATAGTTCAAACTCACTCTTTTAGGTTTTACAGTTCCACCACTATCAAATCTAGTGGGATATTTATTAATTTAACAAACACATATTTAGTACTACAGTATTATTTCCATGACACTGCTCTAATGACTTTATAGTATTAATTCATTTAGTTTTATAATAATCATAAACAAGTGTTATTTGTCATGTTTCAAGTGAGGAAACTGAGGCATAAGAGGTTTTTTACTCAAGGCTGCAAAACTTGTACCTGTTTGAACTATATTTTAACTTAGTTTGAATATTTATGTCTATGTTCTTACCATAAAACTTTGCAATATACTGACTGAATGCACTATGAAGTTTCTATTAGAAACAGTGGGACAGCACAGCATTGCCTTAGATGCTCAAAAAGAAACACAATAGCCACTAGCAACATGCGGCTATCTAAAATTAAATGTGTGTTGATAAAAATAATATGACACTAGAAATTTCTTCCTCCATCACACTAGCCACATTTGAGGTTTTCAATAAGCCACATGTCACCAATGATTATCATGTGGGAAAGCACAGATAAAGAATATTTTTATTATCACAACATTGAGTACCTTACAACTTAGTTTATCAGCATTTACTCTGAAAAAGTCTCCAACCAAATGCGGTCTTTCTGCCCTAGAAAGAAGGCTATTTGGCTAATGCTTCTCAAATTGTAATGTGTATTTAAGTCATGTGAAAATCTTGGATTCTAATTCAGTGTGTTCAGGATGGTGCCTGAGATTTTCCATTTTTTTCTAAAAAAAAAAGCTTCAAGGTTTTGCTAATGCACGTGATCTATAGACAACACTTGGACTTGCAAGATGATGGTCAGAACCTGATTATGGCCTGTAAGATATTTCTTTTTTCAAATTTAAAGACCATGTTCCTTGGTGATCTCAGGTTGAAGGAATATCATTGCTTCTGTAGGTCACAGCTAATTGGGGAGAAAAAAAGTATTTTCAGCATCACCTCTGGTTGCCATAAATCCAGAAACAATGTTAGTAATATCTGGGCCAAAGTAATATGCCCTGAAAACAGGCAGAGATGGATTGCTCCATCCTCGTACACTGGGACTGTGCACTGATAGGAGTCATAGTTTTTGCTCTACAAGCTCAAGATTTCTTAGTTTCTTTTATTCTCAGTCAGGGCTTAGGAACTAGCAAATATAAATCCATGTTGCTACAGTAGGGAAATGAAAAATGGCAGAATGGGATTTTACTTTTCTACCTTTAGAGAAGTATAACCAAAGCCCAGTTAATTCGTAATCTGATGAACGGTGAGTTTTTGTGAGGAACTTGGAGGTAGAATGTTGTACAATCTGATTTGGGATTAAAACCCAGTTGTTGCTCTTCTCACTATTTCCTCGCAGAATACCATGCCCTCTGTCTTAGTTCACAATGCTACATGGACTATCATAGACTTGGTGCATTATAAACAACAGAAATCTATTTCTTACAGTTATGAAGTCTGGAAATCTGAGATTAGCAGGCCAGTGTGGTCCGGTTCTGGTGAGAGCCTTTCTCTGGGTTGCAGAGGGCCAACTTCTTGATGCATCTTCATGTGACAGGAAGAGAACTAGGGAGCTCGTTTTTATAAGGGCACTAATCCTATTCATGACAACTCTACCCTCATTATTTAATCTGCTTCCAAGGGTCCCACTTCCTAATACCATCACATTGAGGGTTAGCATTTCAACATGAATTTTGGGAGGACACATTCAGTTCATAATTCTCTCATAGGCCTAAGACCCAGCCAATATTTAAGTTTTTATTTTATTCCTGGGCATGACTCTAAGTGCATGCATCCAGGAGACCTTGAGATATAGAAAGCTGATTAACAGCAGGATCCACTTGTCCCTGGTGGCCATAATTACAGGCAATAATTACAGATTTTCTTTATCTGTGCTTTTCAATATGGTAGCCATTGGTGACACGTAGCTTATTGAAAACTTGAAATGTGGCTAGTGTGACAGAGGAAGGAATTTCTGGTTTCATATTATTTTAATCAATACACATTTAATTTTAGATAGCCACATGTTGCTAGTGGCTATTGGATTGGTCTTTGAGCATCCAAGGCAATGCTGTGCTGTCCCACTGTTACTGATAGAAACGTCATAGTGCATTCACTCAGTATACTGCAGACAAAGTTTTGTGGTAAGAGCACAGACACAAAGGTTCAAACTGAGTTCAAATACAACTCAATCAAGAAGAAAGGTCGCTCTTCAGGAGTCAGATTCAGATATTCCTATGTCCCCTAGCCAAAACTTTGCTAATGTTAGTCGCTATCTCTAATAATTATTAATTAAGAATATAGAAGATTTATTACATATAGAATATGTAATATTTATTGTGTATATACATACATGTGTATTTGCATAAAATGTTGATAAAATTGTTTTTGTAGAAAATATTATTTTCAAGTAAAAGCATCCTTTATCTTAGGAAATGTGCTAATTACATAGATGCAATGTGTATATTTATATATATATGGGGGGAGAAAGAGAGAGAGAGAGGAATTAATTGTGATAGCCTAAATTTGAGTTCTGAGTAGGTTTATGAAAAGTCTACATTTTAAGTGTAAAAAAGGTACAAAAGTTACCCCGAAATCCTCTAATTTTCTCATTCATGCAGTAAAATTAGGTAGTAATTTGCATATTTTAATGGCTTACAACAGTGCTAAGGTCCTTATTACTATTATCTTAAGCCAATGAATATTATAATCCAATTACACATTTTTCTCCTAGAGGGAATTTTGATCTTGCAGGTACAAATAATTGCGGTGAGGTGACAATTTTTTTTTTAAAGTCAGAGATAGCTAATAATTCCTAGCATCATGATCTATTGCTTAGGGTCTAATGCATACTTTTCAGTATGGCCATATATCTTAATGGCTTCAACAACAAACTTTATTTTTCTCTTACAGTTCTGTTTACCAGATGTTTTGCAGCTGGGCCTAACAGATTCAGCTGATATTGACTGAGTTGCTGGACTTCACTCTAGGCTAAAGTTTAGTTCAAGTCAATTTAATTGCTTTCTGCATTCTGAGATCAATAGCTAGTTGGGCATGCTCTTATCATGGTGGAAGATGAGATTGCAAGAACTCAAACCGACCTACACAAACACGTCTGTAGCCTCTATTCATACAATAGTCACAAAGAGTAAATCACGTAGGTAAAGATGGCATCATTTCAGTGAGAAAGTACCCTCATCCAATGGCAGGTGGGGAAGAAGGAAATTTGCTGAAAAGTAATATATTCTACAACATTTACTGGTTGTCACATCTTCTAAGGGTTGAAGCCACATACTCCTGCCAAACCAAAGGTACCAAGTGTCCAAAACTGCGAAAAATCTGATGTATTGACCCTACTTATAAGAAAGCAACTTAGCCTGCTACAATTTCACAGACACTAGAAGAGTACACCAAACTCCTGGATCAGAGGCAAAAGGCTTTATTACTCACAACATAGCAAGCAGGATTATCTTCGTGTTCTTATATGTTCCGCATCTGCTGCACAAATGGTGAGTTTGTATTGCAACTGAAGAACCTGAAGCTTCAGAAACCCATATTTTTTTAAAAAATTACACTTTAAGTTCTGGGATACATGTGCAGATTGCTCAGGCTTGTTACATATGTATGTATGTGCCTTGGTGGTTTGCTGTACCCATCAACCGTCATCTGCATTAGGTATTTCTCCTAATGCTACCCCTTCCTCAGCCCCCCACCCCCCAAAGGCCCTGGTGTGTAATGTTACCCCCTGCCCCCACATGTCAATGTGTTCTCATTGTTCAACTCTCACTTATGAGCGAGAACATGCAGTGTTTGATTTTCTGTTCCTATGTTAGTCTGCTGAGAATTATGGTTTCCAGCTTCATCCATGTCCCTACAAAGGACACGAAATCATCCTTTTTTGTGGCTACATAGTATTCCATGGTGTACATGTGCCACATTTTCTTTATTCATTTCATCATTGATGGGCATTTGGGTTGGTTCCAAGTATTAGCTATTGTGAACAATGCCACAATAAACATATGTGTGCATGTGTCTTTGTAGTAGAATGATTTACAATCCTTTGATTATATACCCAGTAAGGGGATTGCTGGGTCAAATGGTATTTCCAGTTCTAGATCCCTGAGGAATCACCACACTGTCTTTCACAATTGTTGAACTAATTTAACTCCCACCAACAGTGTAAAAGCATTCCTATTTCTCCACATTCTCTCCAGAATCTGTTGCAGAAATCCCCAATTTTTTAAGGCAGCAGGCATCAACGTTTTTGACACCAAGGACCAGATTCATGGAAGACAATTTTTCCACAGACTGGAAGCTGAGAGAGAGGGATATTTTCAGAATAAAATTGTTCCACCTCAGATCGTCAGGCATTAGATTCTCAAAAGGAATATGCAAACTAGGTCCCTCACATATACAGTTCACAATAGGGTTTGCACTCCTGTGAGAATCTAATGCTGCCCTGATCTGACAGAAGCAGAGCTCAGGCAGTAGTTCTAAGTGGCCTGCTGCTCACCTCCTGCTGTGTGGCCTGGTTCCTAACAGGCCACAGATCAATACTGATCCACAGCCTGTGGGTTGGGGATTCCTGTTTTAAGGGAACTACTAGCAAATCTGACTATATTTTGCCTGACAGGGAGACATTATCCTCTCCTAGTCAGGAAACAAATGTATGACCTGTTCCAAAGGCAGGCACTATATTTATCCTCCAAAAGTGTATGCTGTGTGAATATGTTTGAAAAGATATTCCAGAACAAAAATTGATACAGGACATGCACTGGAGATTTTGTGCAATGTCATAAACATTGCCATACCCTTCAAAAATGACATAAGATTTTTCTCTCAATAATGAGGAAATTAAAAGGATTTGCATATGTATGCCTTATACACGTGTCTTTAGAAATATCTGTCAATTTGTTGTCATAGTAATGATATATAACACTGATTGTGAATTACCTAAGGCCACTCATGACTCAAAACACTTTTCATTAAGTTAGTGCTCATAATAAACCTATGAAATAGATATGTTATTGTCAATAACAAAAGTGAGTCACCAATCAATTCTCAAAAGTAGCACAGCTTAAAAGTGATGGTATTGGGATATGAACTTAAGGTGTCTGGCTCCAGAGTCAGTCATTCGAAACTGTTTTTAATAACAACACTTTTGACACTAAACGTTTGTTACTTTATTTTAGACCAACCATTTCTCCAACCATCTGAACACCAACTAGGTGCCCTAAAATTCAATTCACTTCTGACACTAACTAAAAGTTAGTCGAGACTCCACAGGTTAAGGGGTCAAACGCACAAGATTGCTTCCACTGCCAACATCGATCTCTATTCCTGTGCCTCCCGTACTTCTAACTAACCAGCTATAAATTGAAAGTTCCCACAACTCCCTCCCAGGAAGCTCTCTGAACCCTGTCTTTTAGGAGTTGTTTGGAAGTTTCATTACATGGGCATGAATGATGAAGTCAGTGGCCATTGGTGGTTGACTCAACCTCCTGTCCGTCTTCCGTCCCTGGAGATCAGAGGGTGAAGGGAGTTTCAACTGTTTATTCATGTTTTGATCTTTCTGGTGACCAGCCCCCATTCAGAAGCTATCTCAGGACCACTAAGAGTGGCCTCATTAAAAAAAAAAAAAAAAAAAAAAAAAAAAAAGACATCTCTGTCACCCAGGAAATTTCAAAGTTTTTAACTCTGTGTCAGGGACAGAGGACAAAGACCAAATTTGCATTTCTTTTTATCAAAGTCTTTATGCTTTAAAGACAAAGCTACTTATCCTTGCCTTCTCTAGAGTATGTTTCCTTTGAACATTTATACAATCAGCAATGGCTCCTTTAAAACCATGGTTGATTGATATTTATGAAAATTTGCTCTTCAGTCTTGACAGCAAATGACACCCATGTTCAAACAAAGTCTTTCCAAAAGCTCAATTTGTACTTCTAATATTTCCATTGAAACACAAACTATGCTTCTAAGAGGACACTTGTACAGAAGTAAGGAAAAATATAAAACATTCTACCAATAACAACAAACAAGGTAGGTGATATTAGAGTAACTTTTTATAATTCTTCCTCTGCCAAAATGTCAGTAGGAGTGACCATCTTCCCATGACACAACTTCTATAACTTTTATAGAACAACTGCCACACACCATGTTATAGAATTGTTTATTGAGTGAAAATTATGTTACTCTGGTATCACTATACTTGACACTGGCACCACTCAACTTTACTATAAGCTTTTAAATCAATGAGAAATAACTGAGAGCTAATTTTAATTGTTTGCACACAGAAGACATTAAAGAAATTACTTTAAATTAAGAATCGTACCTTATTTCTCACGTACCTTTTCCTCATATCATATTTAGCCTTAGAAAAGAAAGATTTTTATGTTCTATATTTGGTCCTTACAATTATCAACACAATGGCTAATAATTTTTGACTTTTCTCCATTCTTAAGTATATACAATTTATTTCCACTTTTCTGCTATAAACTCCAAAAATGGATTTATGCACTCAAATGTTTGTAATGGGGCACAAAAATGCATAGTACTATGCTATCAGAGACCTTAAAAAAAGACAAATAGGACTTGAGCAGTATGAGAGAGATATGCACCTTAGAAAGATATGCAAATTAGAGCTGTGGCTCACCTCTCAAGTATATACAAAATAATTTGTGTACCACAGAAAAATAGTGGACCTTCATTCATCACCTAAAAAAATGTATTGCTTATCTGAAGAGGAGGATGAAATGAAATGTGTGCTGTTTGATCCATGAAGCTCAGTGCCTTTGAGACCACACCTAATCAAGAAAAAATGTTGGGCAATTCATAAAATACAATTGTCAATTTTTATGGAATTTGTCTGCAAAATATTGTTTCATTATATCTTACTTACGTTCGTCAGTGTTTTTTTGCTAATTCATCTTACTTAAAGCATCATTCCTAAATTTCTGACTTCTAACTGAAACAATTCCAATAGTATGTTTTTCCTTTAGAAAGACTTCTCAGTGAAATTATCTCCTTTCTCCTTCTACCATACTCTGTTTTGAGACTAAAACATTATAGCCCCCTTCAAAATATTATATTTAGATTGACTGAATAGTAATCTCATTTTTCCACAACTTTGGTTTATCATATATATGAATAACAGTTGATCAGTTTGGAAGCCAATGGCAGATTTTTCAATTTTGTAATGACACATTTAATATACAACATTCATTTATGTGTATCTGCTACATCTTAAGTAATGTGCTTACTTATGCTGAAAACAAAAAGGTAACATTAACCAAAAATTCTCTAAATTAAAAATTTTGAACAACTGGCCTTTTTAAATTAATAAAATTAATAAAGTGGTAAATTGAGTGGAATTGCCTCAAAAATCAATACAGAGTTTATGAAAGATAAACAAAATTATATAATTCCATCAGGAACTTGGAGAGTTTTTATTTGTAGAAGTCAAGGAAAGAAAGTGTTTCATGAAGGAAGAACATTTTTTTTTGTTTTAACTATTTTTAGATGCTTTTCTTAAGGAAAGTGTTCATAAGGAGTTATAAACGTGTGAACAATTTAGCAATTAATACACTATTTTAAAATTATTTTTATATGCTCTTATTGGGAAGAAAATCTTTCCTTTATTTACAGTTATCAAATGTTGCTTATTTCTAAACAAATGAGGATATTACTGGTTACTTTTTCTGGCCATATGAATAATTTTGGCACTGTGTATTCACATAAGTTGAAGCATCTACTTTTTGCCCATACTATCAGTTAATTTTTGTGAAGACAAATTAAAAACACCAAGAAGCATTAAGAAGTTAAAATCAGCACAGTATTATTGTCCTTACTGTTAGAACTCTTCTGTACATACTATTATGCGCTAACATACCAGTCAGAGAAATAGCCTTGTGCACAGAAAGTTCATGTTCTAAGTATTACAGTATAGAATTAATCAGTCAGTGGATCAACCATAAGAAGAAAAAGCTTGCAAGAAGCTATACAATACTTCCATCCTAAATCTACTTCTCCTTTTAAAGCAACTGAACTTGGCTTCCAGTCACCAAGAAAAGAACTAAATTTATTTCTGTATAATAAAAAGATGAAAATACTCTCTCTATAATAAAAGATATGTTCACAAAACAGGGTATGCTGCACTGTATTTGAATTTATACCTAATAAACTATCAGGAAGTTTCTTTTAAAATTTGCACTACAATAGAGGAAGGATATAGTGCATCCTAATCATCAAGGTAAATTTAACTTTCACAGTATATGAATAAAGAATTATTTCATTCAGATGAAATGTAGTAAGTATTTAAAATCACTACTGATATTCACACTAAAAGTTGTATTGTGGCTTACACAATCTTCAGAAGAATGTTTATAAATCAATGTAAAAGTAAAATCAAGAACCAACAGCAAAATACAGAGCATAACAACTAAATATTTTTTCTGAATGTTTTTATATATCAGTAAATATGTCTGCTCAAAAAATCTGAAGATATATTCACTTAATATATATTTTCTTGATGCATACACTATGAAAAATACCAAGGTTAAATGTTCAGCTGTTTGGTTCTCACAATTGTATACACTTCTGCATCTATCAGTGGAAACAAAGAAATTATGCCAATCCTCCCAGATAGTTTCTTTATGCCCCTTCTTAGTTAATCCCCAACCCCCTCACAGGAGCAACAACTAGTTGATTTCAATCCTTGTAAACTAGTTTTGCCTGTCTTTAAAAAAAAAAAAAAAAAAAAAAAAAAAAAGAATTCGTGTAAATGGAATCATACAGTATACTCTCCCTTCTGACTCATTTTATGTTGCTCAACATAAACTTTTTGAGATTAAATCTTGTTATTTTGGGTATTAGGAATGCATTTCTTTTTATGTTAGATAAAAGTGATCTTATGAACACGCTGAGATGTGCTCACACATTCTTCTTTTGATGAAGATAAGTACTTTTTCTAGTTTTAGACTACTTTGAACATGGAGTATAAGTTTTCATGTAGGTATACATTTTATTTCCTCTTGAGTAAATAGGTAGGAGTAGGATTGTTGACTAAAAACCTAGGCCTTAATGTTGAACTTCATTAAAAACTATGAATTCATTTTCTGAAAACTTGTGCCATTTTATCCTTCCATCATCAATATTATATTGGTTTTTGCTCCATAGTCTCATCAATATTTTGTTTAGTTTGTGTTTTTTGTTCATTTTAGATATTCCATTGAATGTAATAGTAGTATCTAAATGTGCTTTTAAATTGGGTTCTTTAGTGGCTAATTTTTGAAGCATATCTTAATAAAGGGACCATTCAAATATTTAATCACTTACTAACTGAATTGTTTGCCAACTAGAGTTATTTATATATTCCAAATGCATATCTTCTTTCACTGATGTACATGGCAAATAATTATTTCTAGCCTGTGTTTCGCTTATTTAATTTGTAAGTTGTGTTATTTGGTGAACTGTGGTTTTTGATTTTTAGAAAGCTCAATTTATATATATTTTTCTTTTACGGTTATTGCTTCCTAAGTCCTGTCAAAAATATTTTTAACTTCAATTTTACAAAGTAATTTTCTTATGTTTTCTTCTAGAAATGTTGAGGCTCTGTCACATTGAAATTTCTGGTCACGTAATAATTAATTTTGTGTATAGAGTGAGGCAGGTAAAAGGTGTTTTATTTTTCACATATGTATCTATTTCAACATCATTTGTTGAAGTGGAATCCCTTTACCATTTAATTGACTTTATGTCTTAAAAAATTAATTGAACCAATGTGTATGTTGCTGGAATAACAGTTGTTTGCTTATTTACATTATTTGTATATTATTATGTCAGTAGCACTGTGTTCTAACTAAAATGTTTTGAAATGTAAGGTGGTGTAAATATTTCAACTTTACTTTCCTTTTTCCCAAAATATTTTGCGTTATTCTATGTCTTTTGCCTTTCGTATAAATTTTAGTATATTCCTGTCCATTTTTACTTTTTAAAACCACTTGAATTAAGGTTGTGATTGCACTAAATATATAGTTCAGTTTGGTAAAAATTGACATCCTAGCAATATCGTTTTTTAATATCTACTGATTTTAGTATGCCTATTTACTTAGTCTTTAACATCTTTCAGTAATGTTTTGTCATTTTCCATAAAGTAATTTTTCATAATTTGGATTAGATATTTTTTCCTAGGTACTACATTTTTGTCTTGGTGATATTGTAAATAGTATAAATTAAAAATATTGTGTTTTTCAGTTGTTAATTGACACTATGTAGAAATTTATTTTCTTTTCCTATTTCAAAACTGTATATCTTTCTACCTTTCTGAACTGGTGTATAAATTCAAGTAATGTTAGGTGGAATCGACAAGATTTTCTGCTTATAAAATCATATTATCTGTGAATAAAAGCAGCTATTCTGCTTTTTAAAAACAATGTCATTATGATATAATTTAATATCATAATGTTCACTCATTTTAGTGCACAGAAGTTTTTAGAATATTTATACAGTTGTGCAACTATCACCATAATACAACTTTAACACAAATCTCTTTAAAAATTTATGCTTTTTATATATTTTTATTACACTATTGCACTAAGATTTATGGTAAAACACTTAATAGAAGTGGTGAGAACAGACACCCTTGATTTGTTCCTGATTATAGGAAAAAAGAGTTTAATCTCTACTATTAAGTATAGTATGGGCTATAGTTTTTATTTTTAATATTTTATAATGTTTTTCATGTATCTATGTTGAGACTTTAAATTTCAATAATCTTAAACCTTATATTTTTAAAATTTTTAAAAATTACTCACCAACTTTAAGAAGAAACTCATTTTGCTCATCATTTTTAAGATGGGGCTATAACTTTATCATTGACTATAAAAACACAAAAAACAAAACTGTATGCAATTATAAACTAAACTTTGTATACAAATTTTTATACCAGTGCAAACATGGAAATATATTTAAATAATCCATGATGAAAAGGTAATATTACAGATGGGCCAATAATGGAAAACAAGGGTTCCTTGTCTCTCATAGCACCTAGTTTATAAATTTACAAAAATTGTTTTTAATTATTAAAGAGTACAGTATTTTACTTAATTTGGATCCCTAAACTATATGTTTATATCACTATGTCTGATCAGCTTTAGGCATTTTCAATTAATTCCCTGATATCTGAGGTTGGTCAAAAAGTATGTCTTTCTTTCGTCTTAATAATATTGTTATGACTTTTAAGTTATTCATGTTTTATCTGTAATTACAAAATATTGAATATTTGGGTTTTTATTATTTCTTGAAATTATGTCTGTTCACCTTACTTTGTAAGGTTAATGTTTACCTTTTATTTGCTGCCTCCCTTCTCAACTGCAAATGCAGTTATTCCTATTTTTACTTTTATACTGTCAAGTATTTGTTACATCTTTATAAATATCACTAATTTCACAAACATGTAGTGTGCTATGAATGCATTTTTTCTGATATTTTTTCTGATATTTTTTGTTTGCTGAAATTTTAAATTCTCATTAGAAAAATAGAATTAACATATTTATCATCTTCTTAAGGCAGCCTATACTTTCACTGATGATATAAACATCTCTGTATCTCTCTTTATTTCTTGATTCTTGTTTCATGGTACACTAAATACTGTTTCTAGCAGAAGCAATTATTTTTGTAATTCGTACAGATTTCTTATGGATTCTTTTCTCATATTTTGCACCTTCTTCTTCCTTGGTTTACCTTTATATTTTACAAACAACATCTTTGTGATGGTTAATTTAATGTGTCAACTTGACTGGGACACAGAGTGCCAGATATTTGGTTAAACATTATATCTGAATAGTCTAAGGTGTGTGTCTGAAATAAATTAACATTTGAATCAGTAGACTGAGTAGAAAAGATGGCCCTCTCTAATGTGGATTGGCATTATCCAATCCACTGAGCTCTCCTGAACAGAGCTAAAATGCAGAAGAAATGAGAATTCTCTCTTTACCCGAGTTCTTAAGCTGGGACATCAGTCTTCTGTTTTTGGACTGGAACTTACACCATTGGTGTTCCTAGTTCTCAGATTTTCAGAGACAGACTGGAACTACAGCACCAGCCTTCCAGGGTCTTCATCTTGCTGGCATATTGAGGAACTTTTCAGCCTCCATAGATACATGAGCCAATTTGTTGCCATAAAATTGTGTGTGTGTGTGTGCATGTGTGTGTATGTCTGTGTATGAGACCTATTGGTTATGTTTCTCTAGAAAACTGCAATTAATGATATCCTTAAGAAATTTTCTAATAGTATGTGGGTGTGTAGGGGGTAAAATTTCTGAGACCTTGCATGTCTGAAAATGTAATTCAGTTTTCCTTACATTTGATTAATAGTTTAGTTGAGTAAAAATCAAAATTAATTTCCTTCAGTCCATTGAATTTATTACATAATTGCATACAAAGTTCCTGAAGATCATTCCTTTTATATTATCCTTTTTTTTAACCTTCTGATACTTTTGGTATTTATTACCGATGTTCTAAAAAGGTACAATGTGTCAATATGCAGGTATAATTTAATTCATTGGGCTAGGTATTTACTAAGTTTATTATAGTCTGATACTCCCATCTTTCCATTTTAGGAATTGCTTTTACTATGTATGAAAATATCATCACCTCCACATCTGTTCATTTCTACCTAGAAACACTACAAATCAAAAGTTAGACTTCTTAAATTATATCTTCATGTTTCCTATCTTTGGTTGCATATCTTTCTTCTTGTTCTTCCCTCCTTTTAGAGATATTTCATCAACATCAACAATATATTTTACCAGAATTTTAATTAAAAATATGTTTATAGATTTATTATTTGTTTTTAATCTATTGTTTACTCATTTACAGATCTTATGATTTCATTACCTACAAGAATATCTTAAGGTTTCTTTATTTTTTAGATTTTCTGGAGATGTTTTAGTTTATTTTAAATTATGTGCTTTATATTCCAAGTGTTCCTCAAATACCTTGTGATTCTGCTCATAATTAAGAATGCGTTAGTAAAGATGGTGCAAATGTGTTTTTGTAAGGCTGGGCAAGAGATCTTCATTTATGTTTCTCTATTATTATTTATGAACTTGGGAGAAATAATATTTTCCCATTATGGACATGAATTATTACTTTTTAAATGGTATGTTTTCCTTCTATAAGATAAAACAAATAGTAATAAGGATATAAATAAATAATTTTATGACTATGTTGTCCACTGTCTGCTATTTACCCTTTTATTCAAAAATAGTAATAAATATTAATGCATATCCAGTCTACATACATGGCTATTATTCAAGTTTTTAATTATTCACATATCATCTACTTCTGTGGACTCTGTATCTCTAAATGCTTAATGTCATGAGTGCTGCTGCTGTCAGTATATTTCAATGTTTAAAAATACATTTACATTAAAATGTGATAAAATATCTGGAACAAAACCTATCTGGTCTAGTCACTAATTTCTAAAAATTTCTAAGTAACAATGGCTTTAAAATTGCTGAATATTGTTTGTATACCATACATGCTTGGTGTTTCATATTCATTATCTCACTGTATTTTTGTTGTACTAGAACTGAAGCTAGGAAGTATTATTTTCACTTAATATGTAAAAACTGAATCTTAGACAGATTATAAAACATGTTCCAGATTATCAAGCAGATAAAAACATCAAAGCAAATTTGGAACACAAGATACCAGTTCCTGCAATTTCTGTTCAAAATAGAATGCCATGACACTATATTAAAACGTATTACATTCAAGTAACAACTTTTAAATTAACTTATAGTTTTTTGATAAAATTGTATATATGTCATGTGAACTGATAAAGATATGTAATTCTTAATTTATATGCAATAAAATGTATTTTTAAAATGATAAATAGAAAAAATATAAAGCACATTTAATAATTTTTAATCTCATTGAAAGTATACTTTGACATGTAATTATATTGATCATGAAGTCTTTTGACAGGCTTTCTGTCATTTATCCATTTTCAAACACATACCAATAAACAACGTAAATATAAAGCAATCAAAATATTTTATTTAAAAACAGGAAAACTATACAGATACCAAACCTGGACTAAATACATGTTTCTATTACTGAGAAAAAAAATAATGTGGGATTAAAGTAGTCATAAAAAGAATAGGAATGTATTCACAAACTTACATAGAAAAGCCATCAGTTTTTGTTCATTAAAATAATAGTAATAAGTTTTGAAAAAGCATCATTAAAAGTTTTTTTACTCTATCTTGTGCTGAAAACATTCGCATTCATAATATCTTCTTGTCCATGGAATTGTAAAGATGTGTATGGAAAAATAAAGCAATGGATCAGTTCAGGAACTGGATGAAGAACACAGTCCTATTGGCATCTTTGATTGCATAACTCCTAGAAGGTTGCTTTAGAGAAGAAACTTTTCTGTCAGTGATATGTCATGCAGAAAAAGGAAGCTCCCACTGTAAAATGCTCATCCTTTCCTGCATTCATTATATCCTGAGATTGTTGAAATTTTCAGGGCTTAATTTTCCTATTTCCACTCAAACTATGCTCTTTTTGGTCATGCAGCCACATTAGCAGGCCCAGCTTCACACTCCTCATGCTGGCAGGGAGGTTGAAAATATTGTTGCTAAGCAACTGGATGCGGCACATTGGAACTCAGTTTTTTTCTGATGAAAGTGACAGGAGAAAGATAGCGACATCAATAGCTTTCTGATTTTTTTTAACTTAACAGCTGCAGTGAAAAGAGAAGATGATAGGGACAAAGAAAGAAAAAAATCAGAGAGAAGGTCTGGATATAAAGAAAAGAACTGTGAAAGGAATCCTAAGAGAAGATTTGATTCACATAAATTGATGGAAAAATATTAGAAACTACTCCAAAACATTAATGAGAATTGTGTATGTAGAAACTTTATTTTTTATATAAATTGTATGCTCTACCAAGGAAGAAAACTACAAATGAAATACAAAGTCTTGATCTTGAAATTGAATGAATTAGTAAACTGAAACTCCTCTAACCTTTTCAGATCCCATCCTTTTTCTCTTATATTACCCTTCCAGATATAATTTCTGTCTCAGAATCAGAAAACATATCTGCAGTGAACATTTTTGGCCTTTAAAATTTACCAGTTAGTACTAAATGAGACCCTAAAGGAATAATAAAAAGGTAATAGGGATAGATAGCTTTGAATTTCTCCAAAGAATTGAAAATCTGCACTCTAACTCAGCTTAATGAAGAGGCCATCTAAGTAATAGTGTCTCAGAAAGAAAGAAAAGAAAAGGCTTTGAATGATTTTGAATGAAATTGCACATGTACTGAACTGCAGAAAATGCAGACATGATAGTGATAATAGATAGATGACTTTCTTTCATTTCAACTTGAATGGTTGTAATTTTAAGCCAAAGTTACAAAATATTGGTGTAAATATCACTAACAGAGAGGTAGTAAGAAAATAAAGAGCTACAAATGTATTCATTTACGATGTCTCAGATATTTTTGATTCCGGGTTTAAAACTGCGTGTCATTTAACGTAATCTTCAGTTTACTCTGTAAAATGGCAAGAGCATTTAATTTTTAGGGTTTGAGGTTAGATTAAATAACTTATTAAACATCTACCACATCCCATGTTTTTCTCCCCACCAAGAAATATAGTATATTCACTGTGTATAATACACACAGTAAAATACTGGCTATGAAACATGCCCAGTTTTATTACTTTTGAACCTCAGTATTGTTATACACCCTAACACTGATGGTTGAGCTAAGCAACTAAGAGGTACTATTGATTGATAATTTCAAGCTATAATTTTTCAATGAAAAAGGTTTTTCCTCTTTCTTCTTCTGAGAAAAAATAGAGAAGAAAGGAGGCTGAGCTAAAATGTTCATTTATGAGATACTATATTTGCATTTAAATATCTGGACTGTACAGGTGGTTTGGGGACTTTATTTATTTTGTCTAGTTTAGCTTTATCCTGAAATGGTTATTGGTCTATGTCTATGATAAGTTAAAAGAAAATTAGAATCCTAAGAAAGAAAATAGCAAGCCACTGAATCCATTCTGATTATCTTTGTGGCTTATGTTAGCATTGATTGTTTCTTGCCAGGGTATTGCATGTTCCTGGGACTCCGCTCCAACCACTAAATAAATGGTGGACGGAATTACGATAATCTGATTCTGGAAGCCAGATACTTTGATTGGTGTCTTGTCATACTATTATAAACAAACAATTTGCCAAACTGTTCTAGTTACAGATTAGAAATATACAATTATCAGAAAGAGAATAGAAATGAGGCTAGTACAGGTGGATAAAATAAAACTAGCAGAGTGTGAATCTTTTAACATTATTTCTGAAATTATTTATAATTATGCAATTCAGTATGCTAATAATTCAGAAATAAGCTTTTAAAAATATTTACTGTAACTACAAAAAGAAATCTTAGGCATAGACTCTGTTTTCAGCAAGCTATTATTTTCTGCTTTCTAAATCTGTTTTGTTTCAACTTGTTTTACTTTATGTGGGTAGCTTGTTAATTCTCCCTCCTGCCCCCAAATCAAGAGCAATGTTTTTTTCATTCATTGATTAACAGACATTTTGTTTGCTAAATAAAATCACCATTGTTTTTAAACTCCTTTAATTATCTTATTCCCTTTAGAAATAGTTATTATCATTACTGTCAGTTGATAGATAAGTAACTGAGAAAGTAACTCCTCCAAAGTCTCAGTAAAAGGAAAAAAGCCACTTCAGGCATCTGTCTGCCCACATTCTGCCCAAACATGTTTTTCGCTATGCTAAATATCAAGTTAAGGAGGTGCCATAACTTGCATTTTGTGAATATCACACAATGCTTTTTGAATTCTCAATGATGTTTATGTTTGACTTCTATTCATTTTGACTTAATAAAATATTCAAGGGTTTGGGTTAGAATTTTACCAACACCAATGTCAGATATTTATCTTCTTTTGAGTAACTTTGCTCTATTCTATTCATTAAGGTTAATGTAAGGTCACTTAGTGATAAGGTAGCAAGTGAGAGTGCCTGGCTCTGTACTTGGAACATAGTATGCACTCTATTTATTCCTGTTTGCCTAAGATACAGTGAATAAAGGGTTTCTTTGCATAAGTTGGCCAAATCTTTGGGATGATGAAGAGGAATGTGAATTAGAATGAGTCCCTAATTTTGAGTAACTCCCCAGTTTGCAAAGGTCAATAAAGTTAAAAAAAAAAGTAAAAGAGAGTGATATCAAGTTATAGCTATTAAATGTATGGAAAACTGAGAATAGAGATCTGGGAGGATGGTAGAAAATGATGAAGGGAGGTCTATACAGAAGAAGCCAAAAGTGAATTGAAGTTTTACAGCTGAGTATTTTCTACCGAAATTCCTTTCATAAATGCTTGCTTGCCTTTCTTTCCTCCCTGATTTCTTACTTCTCTTCCTTCTTTGCTTCGTCTTTCTTTCCATCCACTTATCCTTTGGGTTTCTGGTATATCACATTATGTCAGAGGTGACCCCAATATGTTACAAACTACGTGATCCCCTCTCCTAAGTACAGCTGGTACCTGTGCCTTTCATCTAGCCAATAGAATAGAGGTGAATAAAGGTTGAAAATTTCATTAAGGTTTCTTATCAGTTGATTTTAAGATAAAAAAAAGAAAAAAAAAAAAAAAGAGGGAGAATTGTCCTGGTTGGGCCTGTCTTAATCGAGGGAAAAATCCTTGTAAAGGACTCCTACCTGAGGGCAGATGCTTTCTCAGCTGCTATGTTTGAAGAAGCAAGCAACCATTCTACAGACAACATGAGGGAGCTTGGGAGGGTAGCTTTTCCCAGGTGAACCTTAATGAGAATACACCTTGCCTGAAATGCTGGTTACAGCCCAATGAGGATCCAGTTAAGCTGTGCCAGGATTTGTGACCCACAGATTTGTGAGACAATAAACTGGTATTTTAAGCTGCTAAATTTGGGATACTCTGTTACATAGTTATAGAAATTACTTTTAAACAAACTATAGTCTTATCTCTGCAACATACTTCATCTCTCAAACCAATCATTCTTGAACTTTCTCACTTTCCTCCTCCCTCTCTCTCCTCCTCCTCACTCCTCTTCTTTCCCTTATATACACACAAGCAAACAAGAAAAAACACAGATGTCTTAAGTCACATAGGAAATCACATAAATAAGCACTTACTTTAAAATAATTAAATGCTATTTATTTTTATTCCTAAGCTTCAAATTTATATTAAATCGAACTCACATTTTAGCACTATTTATTTACCTTTGTTTTATACACAGGGAAGAGTTAAAGTACAAAAATCAAAATTCTCCTAAATCTTAATAATTAAATCATTTTTTAACCTAGCATACACCCCACACAAAGAAAATGTACTTTATCATAATCGGACATGTAATTACTTACCAAATTAAAAATACAAGTTTTGTTTATTCTAATAAAAATAGTCACCAGTAAAGGACCACTTGTACCTTTAGGAAAGGCTGAAGGAAGTTTCACAATATCAGTATTTGTTATTGTTTCAGGTCCTTTTTTAAAGTCGCATGGTCTCCTTTTCACTCAAGGAGTCCTGGGACTGTGAACTGACTCAAGTGTGAGACTGCACTGGGGCTGTGAGTATTCTGTGTGATTCAGTCAGATTTCTGTTCCCTAGGCCTAGAGTTTTTCTGCTTAAACAAATCAGTTTGGACTTTGATAGACCGCCCAACTGTTTCAGTTCTAGGAACTCTATTATCAACTAGCCAAAACCAACCACCTCTGAAAGTAAGATTATTCTAAATGCTGCTTTGCTTTGTGAAAGTAAAAGACCAAACAAATGAGAAAAACAAAGGCTGTTTACTCAGAACTTGCTATAGCAAGAGAGCCACCAGTTGTGATTTTCATTTTGGCAGAGATGCAAATACCGACAGAAGAGTGGAAAAGCTTTATAGTTGCAGAAAGGGAAGACTTCAGATATGCCCTGATTGGAGGTTATTGGTGTGAGGATGCTGTAGGGCTAACTAGAAGTCTGGTATCCTATGGGATTGGTTACAGGCGCATAATTGGTTTTCTCTGGTTGGTCCTAAGTTGGAAGCACGAACAAAAATTAGGGAAGCTGTCAGTTATTAATAAATTCTTGAACATTTTCAGGTTCATTGCTACAGAATGTATTGTTTAGTTTCCTGGATTATTATTAGCGATAATGGGCTGGCTTCCTGCAAGTCTGATTTATAGCAGGTTGGCTTCTTGGCCTGCCTATTAAAGATAAGGGATTGGTTTCCTGGGCATGTTGCTACAGGTTTTAGATCAGAGTTCTGTTTTTGTATACGATCTGGCCATAATCCATTTGTATGTTCAGTCTCTTAGCATCATTGTCTATTATGTTATCTAAGCTCATCTTTTCCTTGATGATTAATTGTTGCCACTTGGTCTCTGATACTCCAGAATTCCAGCATCCCCATTTAATTTGGGAATCTCAGTATAATAGCAGATGCCACTGTAATTGTAAGCCTACAAAAAAAGTCACCACAGAGCTGTTCTACATTGCTAGAGATCCCTGCATAAATTTCTCACAGCCTTGGTGAAATGAATGCTCTCCGGACCTTCCCAAGGTACATAGTGAGGGGATATGTTTAGGTCTTCCATGATAAATCCATTTTAGCCTTCCAATCTCCCTATTTCTTTGGATGACTTCTTGAACACCTTTTGACATTTTAATTTCAATTGTTGCAGTCAATCTTGAGTGGAGAATTCCATCAACCAGACAAGTAAACTGCTAGAGCCATTACCAGCATGGCCACTCTATCCAGAATCTATGCTTATGATCCATACCAATAAATGCATTCTGATTCAAATTATATTCTTTATACTCTGGTCACACATCCCCTGGTTTCTGTCACTATAAACTGGCAAAATTATGCAACTCTCTTGTTGTACAGCACATCTTCCCAAAGGGCCCATTTTGTACCTCACTCCTCAGGACCTGATGGGAATTGAGTCAATGTACAGACTTATAAGTAGGTCTAGGAGCAGGAAAATGTGGTGAAGATAGATTCTGAGGAGAAGTAACAATTTCCTGTAAGGTAACTACCACTAATGAGACCGTTACGGGTTCTTCAGACAAGCTGAGAGTATCTTCCATATGGAAGGGATGCAAGAGTTGCTTCTGCCACCAAAAGAAGTTCGGTGGGACGAAAGTTCAAAGTCTAAGCTCTATTGAATCAGCGCATAAGACTACATTCCAATGTTCAAGATTTCATTCTTCCCTAAGACATGCTTTAATTGCAACCAAAGATATGCTGCATGTTTGGGAATATAATTTGCATTATTATTCAGCCACCTGCAAGATTAGATTTTAGATTTTGTTTCCAGAAATCTCACCCTTGTGGCTACAGAAAATAAGTGTTTCTTTTAGAGCAGCCACAGAGGCTTTTAGGTCCCTTATGTGGACTCTGAAGTGAGAACTTAGCATTTTCTTTCCACATGCTCTCTGGTGCATTCATGATGAGACATGCTATAACCCCATATTTGCAAGCATATTCTATAGCAACACATGCTTTGTTACAAAAAAAAATTAACTTCTGTAGACATTTGCATTATCTACAGTGGGTAATTCAAATAACTGTCCTGCCACTGCATGTCATGGACTACCATTATCACCTTCATCACTGGAAAGAAACATTAAAGCTTTTAAATCTAAACAGATCACTTCCAGAAAATGCAAAATGAATTCAGAGAACGTGTTGTTAAGACTCAGTCCTGTCAGCATCACTCTCAATATCAAATTGTGTATAACTTAGAGTCCAACAAGAGAAGCAAAACCATTATTATATGTTGGGTGAGAAATGTATTGCAGGGCTTTAACATCATGCAATTGTGGTATCTGATTAAACAAACTCATCAAGGCTGTTGGTTTTGTGTGTAAAGCTGAAAAGGACAGGAAGTAGAAAGAACAGGAAGATTGTGAAGAAGAGAGAAGCAAAGACCAGGTTAATCCCATAAACATGTGGGATCTACGGCATGAGCAGGATTGAATCCACGATGAGAGACTAGAAATTTCTGTCAGTTCTTACCATTTCTGACTTTGTTGGGTGTCCTGAAATAGAAGTTGGCATTTGTCTTTACAGCTGTAAACACACATCTAGTCAAAGAGTCAAATAAGCTGAAAGAGGTGAAACAATTGGCGCAAAGTTTCAAAACCTACACTATCCAATACACTAATCACTAGTCACATGTGGCTATTGGGGATTTAAAATATAGCCAGTCTAAATTAAGACACATTGTAAATATAAAATACGCACTGGATTTCAAAACCTTGGGACAAATAAGTAAGAAAAAAGAATGTAAAATATTTCATTAGTAATTTTTAATATTGAGTGTATGTTAAACTGATAGATATTATTGGTTGAATAAAGTGTATAATTAAAATTAATTTCATCTTTCTATTTTAGTGTTTTTAAATGTTTATGTGAGAAAAAAATTGAATTATGTATTTGACTTCTGTTTTATTTCTACTGAACAGCATAATTCTAGACTTTAAAGGAGAAATTTCTATTATCTATAAAATGAGTTCTAGTGAATTTCTTGTGACTGAATCACCGTACCCAAGTTCTAACAGTTTCTAGTGGTACTTCTTCAAGAAATTTCCTTTAAAAAAACTTATTTAATATTGAGTAGAAATTAATATTTATATATTTTCACAAATTCCATATGGCATTTTTTTTTGCTTATTTCATTTTAACATTGACCAATTATACAAATATGTCACTGAGTTTTTTATAGAGCACTTTTTTTTTTTTTTTTTTGAGATGGAGTCTGGCTCTGTCGCCCAGGCTGGAGTGCAGTGGCGCGATCTTGGCTCACTGCAAGCTCCGCCTCCCGGGTTCATGCCATTCTCCTGCCTCAGCCTCCTGAGTAGCTGGGACTACAGGCGCCCGCCACCGTGCCCGGCTAATTTTTTGTATTTTTTCATAGAGACGGGGTTTCACCGTGGTCTCGATCTCCTGACCTTGTGATCCGCCCGCCTCGGCCTCCCAAAGTGCTGGGATTACAGGAGTGAGCCACCGCGCCCGGCCAGAGCACTTATTAATGCAGATAATGTTTATTATTTTATTTGTTAGAATGTCCTAGAAATTGCTATCTTTAAAGTTTTATTATTACCTCGCTTCAAGATCCCCAAGGTATGATGTTATACTAGAGTTTCAATATGAAGCTATTAAGGTATAAATTTCATTCCTTGTCATTCAAATATATATTTTAATTTGACTCAAAATTTATGACTTTCAATTTTGATCAGATGGCTGAAGTCATTTCTTATCCTCCACTGAATTTAATAAGCAATTGAACGAATTTCTCTTTCTTTCTCAGGCAGATTGGTTTATAACCCAATACCAAAGCTCTTCAGATTTAAATTTTGCCAAGAAAATAGTCCTAGGAAAAAAAAGGAATAATGTAAAAGTATCATATATATGTAGTGAAAATATTGAGCGTTTTAAAATTATTCCAGTACTGGATAGAGATGAAAATATAAACAAATAATCTTGACCAGTAATAAGGTATTCTTATTCTGGAAAACAAAATGATTGCTGAGTTTTACTTTTGCATTTTTTTGGTTTTTTTTTGCTTTTCTAATTACTTTTACATATTTTCAAAAACTAATTCACTTTAAAAACAGCATTACAAAAGGAGATAGGCATAATAATCAACAACAAACAATAATATTTACATATGGCAGGCATTCTTCAAACCACTGTGTATGTATAACTCATTTAATCCCCATACCAATTTTAGATGTTATTGTTATCTTTATTTTACAGATGAAAGAATTAATGAGCAAGAAAGAAAAAATAATTTGCTAAAGTTTCCCTAACTGTAAGTGGTGGAGCTAGATTTGAACTGGGCAATTTAGCCTCATTGACCATGTTCTTAACTCCAATAATTGAATAGAGAATGCTAAGTGACTTACTACAAACCTTATGACTTTAGGTATGACCAGGACAATTCAGGTTATCTGATTTCTAGTTTATTATTCATTCTATTACTCAGAAAATCTACAGTGAGACCGTATAAAAGGAATAACAAAGAGATAGGAAGGAGAAAACAAGGAAGAAACAAAATCATAAAGAATCTGAAGAGTACAATGTCATTACTATGCAAGTGCTTTAAATTTTAAATTTTTAAACTGTACTACTTCTTAAATTCTTCATATGAATTCTCTCCCACACCTTTAAACTGACTGAAACTTGATAAGTGCCTGCTTGCACTGCAGTAGTCTCACATTCCCTAAAACTGTGCTTTTTTTTAAAAATCTAGTAATTATACTATGAACCAATCTAATCAAACCTAAACTAAATCAAACAATCCTATTATACGGTTAGGTTGAATTTTACATTTTATACAATATGTTGAGAAGATGTGCTTTGACATTACATTTGCAACTTCATATCTATGTGGTGCTGTAGAATGGGCCCATAAAGACAGCAGAGTGGTGACTGGAAATTACATTTCTAAAACATTAGCTGGAAATATGTCAGAGCTATCCAAACTTTTCTACATATTTAAATTGATCACAATCAAAACCACAGTAATTATGTGTATGTATGAATTTGTGTTTGTGTATATGGACATTAACAGGCTCCTTACAAAATGTATTTGGCAATGAAATGGACCAAGAGCTCAGATAACCCCAGATTATCTTGATAAAGATGAACAATGTTAGTAGATTTAAATTACGTGATAATTAAGAATTTCTATATAAATAAAGCAATACATATAGGGTTGTTTGGGCTAAAGGTTGTGCAAGTAGACCAATGAAACAGATTAGAGTCCAGAAATAGAACCACGTGCATATAGTAATGTCACTTTTGGGAAAGGCAATCCTGCAATGAAGCAATGGTCTTTTTAATAAATATGTTGGGTCAATTAACTATTCATATAGGAAATAAATAAATGTTAGATCTTACTTCATTTTATAAACAAAAATTAATTTCGGGTAGATTTTAGGCACACATTTAAAAATGGTAGCAAATTTCTAAGAGAATATCTCAAATACCTCAGGAAAAGCAAAGATTTCTAAACTGGACATAAAATCAGTAACCATAGAGCAAAAAAAAAATGATGAATTATTCAGGATTAAATTGTCCATAAACTATATATATGAAATATAGTTTCTCAACACTAGTCAAGAATATATAATATATCATAAATTGCATTTTTTAAAAGTTATTGCTACTATATTTTTAAAAGTAGCAAAAGTCTTGTAAAGGTAATTCACAAAAGATAATACCCAAAGCCATTATGCATTATGCCAATGCCTTTTTCATAAACACATGAAAAATTAACTCATCAGGAAAGTGTAAAGCCATTAATTGATATTATCATGCATCCAATAGAAATACTAAGAACAACAACAGTACTGACAATTGTTGATGAAGATGTGGAAAAATTAGCATTCTCATATGTTGCTGGTGGGAATATAAACTGATACAACTTTGGAAAACTCTTTGAAAATGTATACTATATCTGAAAATGTGTATATTCTAGTACACAACAATTCTATATCAAGGTACATATTCAGCAGAAATGTGTACAGGCATATGTCACTTAATAACAGGAATATATTCTGAGAAATCCATCGTTAGGTGATTTTGTCATTGTGTGGACCTCATAGGGTGTACTTACACAAACCTAGACGCATAGCCTACTACACACTTAGGCTATAAGGCGTATGAATACTGTAAGCAATTGTAACACAATAATATTTGTGAATCTAAACATACTAAATATAGAAAAGGTATAGTCAAAATGGCATTACAATCTTTTGGGAACACTTTTGTATATGCTATCCATAGTTGATCAAAATTTCCTTATGCAATGCGTGGCTGTATTTATATTTGGGCATGAAAAGATATATATACAAATGTTTATATCAGTAATATTTGTGAAAGCCTCCAAACCAGGAAAAACAAACTACTGTTACATTTCACATTTGAGAAGGATCTCACAAATAAGATGAGCAAAATAAGCCCGTTGCAAAAGAATATATACTGATGATTTCATTTGTATACATTTCAAAAGAAAGCAATAAATCCAGCAACGGAAGTCATAATACTGGTTATCTTTTAGGGATAATGATAAACATGAGGAAGTTGTCTGGGGTGCTGATAATGTTCCATTGTTTTGTCTGTGAGTGTGTGTGTTTTAAAAAGTATCCCAGGGCCAGGCCCGATGGCTCATACCTGTAATCCCAGCACTTTGGGAGGCTGAGATGGGAGAATCACTTGAGACCAAGAGCATGCACTCAGAGGAGATCACACTCAGACGAGCGTACACTCAGAGGAGCTCATACTCAGGGAAGCGCACACTCAGGGGAGCACGCACTCAGGGGAGTGCACACTCAGGGGAGCGCACACTCAGACGAGAGCACACTCAGAGGAGCTCACACTCAGAGGAGCTCACACTCAGACCAACGCACACTCAGTAGAGCTCACACTCAGATGAGCGCACACTCAGAGGAGCGCGCACTCAGGGGAGCGCACACTCAGGGGAGCGCGCACTCAGGGGAGCGCGCACTCAGGGGAGCGCGCACTCAGGGGAGCGCGCACTCAGGGGAGCGCGCACTCAGGGGAGCGCACACTCAGATGAGCATGCACTCAGGGGAGCACGCACACAGATGAGCACACAGAGGAGATCACACTAAGACGAGCGCACACTCAGAGGAGCTCACACTCAGGGGAGCGTACACTCAGGGGAGCACACACTCAGGGGAAGGCGTATTCAGGGGAGAGCGCATTCAGGGGAGAGCGCACTCAGGGGACCGTGCGCTCAGACAAGCGTGCACTCAGCGGAGCTGACACTCAGATGAACACGCACTCAGAGGAGAGCGCACTCAGGGGAGCGCACACTCAGAGGAGCTTGCACTCAGGGGAGCACGCACTCGGGGGAGAGCACACTCAGGGGAAGGCACACTCAGGGGAGCGCGCACTCAGGCGAGCACGCACTCAGACAAGCATGCACTCAGGGGAGCTCACACTGAGACGAACACACACTCAGAGGAGAGCGCACTCAGGGGAGCGCACCTTCAGACGAGCTTGCACTCAGGGTAGTGCACACTCAGGGTAGCGCACACTCAGATGAGCGCACTCTCAGGGAAGCGCACACTCAGACGAATGCACTCTCAGGAGAGCTCACACTCAGAGGAGTGCACACTCAGGGGAGCGCACACTCAGGGGAGCATGCACACAGATGAGCACACACTCAGAGGAGATCACACTCAGATGAGCGCACACTCAGAGGAGCTCACACTCAGGGGAGTGCACACTCAGGGGAAGGCAACTCAAGGGAGTGCACACTCAGGGGAGCGCATGCACAGGGGAGCACACTCTCAGACGAGTGCACAGACGAGCGCACACTTAGAGGAGCTCACACAGACGAGTGCACACTCAGAGGAGCTCACACTCAGAGGAGCACACACTCAGAGGAGCTCACACTCAGAGGAGCACACACTCAGAGGAGCTCACACTCAGACGAACACACACTCAAGGGAGCACACACTCAGGGGAGCGCACACTCAGGGGAGTGCACACTCAGAGGAGCTCACACTCAGACGAACACACACTTAGAGGTGCCCACACTCAGGAGCGCACACTCATAGGAGCTCACATTCAGATGAGTGCACACTCAGAGGAGCACATAGAGGAGCTCACACTCAGAGGGGCTCACACTCAGACGAACGCACACTCAGAGGAGCTCACACTCAGACAAGCGCACACTCAGAGGAGCACGCACTCAGGGGAGTGCACACTCAGGAGAGCACACACTCAGATGAGCGTGCACTCAGTGGAGCACGCACATGGATGAGCACACACTCAGAGGAGATCACACTCAGATGAGTGCACACTCAGGGGAGCTCACACTCGGGGGAAGGCACACTCAGGGGAGCATGCACTCAGATGAGCATGTACTCAGGGGAGCTCACACTCAGACGAACACGCACTCAGAGGAGAGCGCACTCAGGGGAGCAAACACTCAGGGAAGTGCACACTCAGACGAGCTTTCACTCACGGGTGCACGCACTCAGGGGAGCGCACACTCAAAGGAGCGCGCACTCAGGGGAGTGCACGCTCAGGGGAGCGCGCACTCAGGGGAGTGCACACTCAGACGAGCTTGCACTCGGGAGCAAGCACTCAGTGGAGTGCACACTCAGAGGAGCTCACACTCAGATAAACACACACTCAGAGGAGCTCGCACTCAGAGCGCACACTCATAGGAGCTCACATTCAGATGAGCACACACTCAGAGGAGCTTACAATCAGACGAACACACAATCAGAGGAGCACGCACTCAGGGGAGCGCGCACTCAGGGGAGCACAAACTCAGGGGAGTGCACATTCAGGGGAGTGCCCACTCAGACGAGCTCACACTCAGAGGAGTGTGTGCTAAGGGGAGTGCACACTCAGGAGGGTGCACACTCAGGGGAGTGCACACTCAGAGGAGCTCAGACTCAGACGAACACACACTTAGAGGAGCTCACACTCAGAAGAGCACACACTCGGGAGCGCATACTCAGAGGAGCTCACACTCAGACGAGCGCACACTCAGAGGAGCACGCACTCAGGGGAGTGCACACTCAAGAGAGCGCACACTCAGGGGAGCGCACACTGAGATGAGCGTGCACTCAGGGGAGCTCACATGCAGATGAACACGCACTCAGAGGAGAGCGCACTCAGGGGAGTACACACTCAGGGGAGCGCACACTCAGGGGACCACACACTCAGATGAGCGTGCATTCAGGGGAGTACGCACACAGCTGAGCACACACTCAGAGGAGATTGCACTCAGATGAGCACACACTCAGGGGAGCGCACACTCAGGGCAGCGCACACTCAGAGGAGCTCACACTCAGACGAATGCACACTCAGAGGAGCTCACACTCAGACGAGCGCACAGAGGAGCGTGCACTCAGTGGAGTGCACACTCAAGAGAGCGCACACTCAGGGGAGTGCACACTAAGGGGAGCGCACACCCAGGGGAGTGCACACTCAGGGGATTGCACACTCAGATGAGTGTTCACTCAGGGGAGCATGCACACAGATGAATACACACTCAGAGGAGGTCACGTTCAGACGAACGCACACTCAGAGGAGTTCACACTCATGGGAGCACACAGATGAGCGTGCACTCGGGAGCTCACACTCAGATGAACACGTTCTCAGAGGACATTGCACTCAGGGGAGCACACACTCAGGGGAGCACACACTCAGATGAGCGTGCACTCAGGGGACTATGCACACAGATGAGTACACACTCAGAGGAGATCGCAGTCAGACGAGTGCACACTCAGGTGAGCGCACATGCAGGGGAGTGCACACTCAGGAGAGTGCACACTCGGGTGACTGCACACTCAGGGGAGTGCACACTCAGGGGAAGGTGCACTCAGGGGAGCACTCACTCAGGCGAGCATGCACTCAGATGAGCATGCACTTAGGGGAGCTCACACTCAGATGAACACGCACTCAGAGGAAAGCACACTCAGGGGAGCGCACACTCAGAGGAGCTCACACTCAGACGAGCGCACAGAGGAGTACGCACTCAGGGGAGTACACACTCAGGGGACCGCACACTCAGATGAGTGTGCATTCAGGGGAGTACGCACACAGCTGAGCACACACTCAGGAGGAGATCACACTCAGACGAGTGCACACTCAGGGAAGAGCACTCTCAGGGGAGCGCAAAATCAGGGGAGCGCACACTCGGGGGAGCGCACACTCAGGAAAGTGCACACTCAAGAAAGCACACATTCAGGGGAGTGGACACTCAGGGGAGTGCACACTCAGGGGAGCATGCACTCAGGAGCTCACACTCAGATGAACACACACTCAGAGGATAGCACAAGCAGGGGAGCATGCACTCAGGGGAGCGCACACTCAGAAGAGCGTGCACTCAGGGGAGTATGCACACAGATAAGCACACACTCAGGAGGAGATCACACTCAGACGAGTGCACACTCAGGTAAGCGCACACTCAGGGGAGTGCACACTCAGGGGAGCGCACACTCACATGTGCGTGCACTCAGGGTAGCACGCACTCAGATGATCACACACTCAGAAGAGATCACACTCTGACGAGCGCACACTCGGGGGAGCGCACACTCAGGTGAGTGCACACTCAAGAGAGCGCACACTCAGGGGAGTGGACACTCAGGGGAGTGCACACTCAGGGGAGTGCACACTCAGGGGAGCGTGCACTCAGGAGCTCACACTCAGACGAACACACACTCAGAGGACAGCACACCCAGGGGAGCATGCACTCAGGGGAGCGCACACTCAGGGGAGCGCGCACTCAGGGGAGCGCACACTCAGGGGAGCGCACACTCAGGGGAGTGCACACTCAGATGAGCGTGCACTCAGGGGAGTATGCACACAGATGAGCACACACTCAGAGGAGATCGCACTCAGACGAGCGCACACTCGGGGGAGCACACACTCAGGGGAGCGCACACTCACATGTGCGTGCACTCAGGGGAGCACGCACTCAGATGATCACACACTCAGAAGAGATCACACTCTGACGAGCGCACACTCAAGGGAGCGCACACTTGGGAGCACACACTCAGAGGAGATCACACTCAGACGAGTGCACACTCAGGTGAGCGCACACTCAGGAGAGCGTGCACTCAGGAGCTCACACTCAGACGAATACACACTCAGAGGACAGCACACCCAGGGGAGCATGCACTCAGGGGAGCGCACACTCAGGGGAGCGCACACTCAGATGAGCGTGCACTCAGGGGAGTATGCACACAGATGAGCACACACTCAGAGGAGATCGCACTCAGACGAGCGCACACTTGGGGGAGCGCACACTCAGGGGAGTGCACACTCGGGGGAGCGCACACTCAGGGGAGTGCACGCTCAGGGGAGTGACACTCACATGTGCGTGCACTCAGGGGAGCACGCACCCAGATGATCACACACTCAGAAGAGATCACACTCAGACGAGTGCACACTCAGGTGAGCACACACTCAGGGGAGTGCACCCTCAGGGGAGTGCACACTCAGGGGAGTGCACACTCGGGCAACTGCACTCTCAGGGGAGTGCACACTCAGGCGAGCACGCACTCAGATGAGCATGCACTCAGGGTAGCGCACACTCAGACGAGCTTGCACTCAGGGGAGCACGCACTCATGGGAGTGCACACTCAGGGGAGCGAACACTCACATGAGCGTGCACTCAGGGGAGCATGCACTGAGATGTTCACACACTCAGAGGAGATCACACTCTGACGAGTGCACACTCGGGAGTGCACACTCAGGGGAGCGCACATTCAGGGGTGTACGCATACAGATGAGCACACACTCAGAAGAGATCACACTCAGACGACTGCACACTCAGGAAAGTGCACACTCAAGAGAGCGCACACTCAGGGGAAGCGCACACTCAGGGGAGTGCACACTCGGGGGAGCGCACACTCGGGCGAGTGCACACTCAAGGGAGTGCACACTCAGGGGAGCGCACATTCACATGTGCGTTCACTCGGGAGCACGCACTCAGATGATCACACACTCAGAGGAGATCACACTCTGACGAGCGCACACTCAGGGGAGCGCACACTCAGGGAGCACACACTCAGAGGAGGTCACACTCAGACGAGTGCACACTCGGGTGAGCACACATTCAGGAAAGTGCACACTCAAGAGAGCACACACTCAGGGGAGTGGACACTCAGGGGAACGCACACTCAGGGGAGTGCACACTCAGGGGAGTGCACACTCAGGGGAGCACACACTCAGATGAGCGTGCACTCAAGGGAGTATGCACACAGATGAGCACACACTCAGAGGAGATAGCACTGAGACGAGTGCACACTCGGGGGAGTGCACACTCAGGGGAGTGCACACTCAGGGGAGCGCACACTCACATGTGCGTGCACTCAGGGGAGCACGCACTCAGATGATCACACACTCAGAGGACATCACATTCTGACGAGCGCACACTCAGAGGAGCGCACACTCAGGGGAGTATGCATACAGATGAGCCCACACTCAGAGATCACACTCAGACGAGTGCACACTCAGGGGAGTGCACACTCGGGGAGCACACACTCAGGGAAGCACACACTCAGGGGAGTGCACACTCGGGGGAGCACACACTCAGGGGAGTGCACACTCAGATGAGCGTGCACTCAAGGGAACACGCACACAGATGAGCACACACTCAGAGGAGCTCACACAGACGAATGCACACTCAGAGTTCACACTCAGAGAAGTGCACACTCAGAGGAGCTCACACTCAGACGAACACACACTCAGAGGAGCGCGCACTCAGGGGAGCGCACACTCTGGGGAGCGCACTCTCAGGGGAGCACACACTCAGGGGAGCACACACTTAGTGGAGTGCACACTCATAAGAGCTCACATTCTGGCGAGCGCACACTCAGAGGAGCACATACACAGGGGAGTGCACACTCAGGGGAGCACACACTCAGACGAGCGTGCACTCAGGGGAGCGCATACTCGGACGAGCGCACACTCAGACAAGCACACACTCAGAGGAGCTCACACAGACGAGTGCACACTCAGAGGAGCTCACACTCAGACGAACACACACTCAGAGGAGCACGCACTCAGGGGAGCGCACACTCAGGGGAGCACGCACTCAGATGAGCGTGCACTCAGTGGAGCATGCACTCAGATGAGTGCACACTCAGGGGAGCTCACACTCAGAGGAGCACATTCTCAGATGAGTGCACACTCTGATGAGTGCACACTCAGAGGAGCTCACACAGATGAGTGCACAGAGGAGCTCACACTCAGAGGAGCGCACACTCAGAGGAGCTCACACTCAGACGAACACACACAGAGGAGCGTGCACTCAGGGGAGTGCACACTCCAGGGAGCGCACACTCAGGGGAGCACACACTCAGGGGAGCACGCACTCAGACGAGCGTGCACTCAGTGGAGCATGCACTCAGATGAGTGCACACTCAGAGGAGCTCACACTCAGAGGAGCACATTCTCAGATGAGCGCACACTCTGATGAGCTCACACTCAGAGGAGTGCATACTCAGAGGAGATCACACTCAGACGAACACACACTCAGAGGAGCACGCACTCAGGGGAGTGCACACTCAGGAGAGCGCACACTCAGGGGAGTGCACGCTCTGGAGCGCACACTCAAGGGAGTGCATCTATACTAAAAATACAAAAATTAGCCAGGTGGTGGCATGCACCTGTAATCCCAGCTACTCAGGAGACTGAGGCAACAGAATCACTTGAGCCCCGGAGGCAAAGGCCAGTTTTCCATCTTCCTACTCACCCTCTCCTCCATAAAATTTTCTTCAAATTTTTTTCAGACTTTACTACTAACTAAATTCTTCCTATAAAATTATCTCTCCTACCTTTACATTAACTGAAACTTGGTAAATGCCTGCTTGTATTGTAGCGTTCTCACATTTTCTGACAATCATAGTTGTGACTAAAAGAATTGGTATTCTAGTTCTTGATGATCCTTTCAGATTATAGTCATTTTCAATCACTATTTTACCAAATTCTCACAAACTTAGTGGCTTAAAATTACAGAAATGTATTAACTTAAAATGTTTCAGGTTAGAAGCCTCACTGAGCTAAAATCAAGGTAAGAGCATAACAGCATTCCTTCTGGAAGTTTGAGCAGAAAACCTCTTTTCTTACCTTTTCCAGCTTCTGGAATTGCCAGTATTCCTTGGTGCATGGCTTCTGCCTTCATCTTCAAAGGCAGCAGTGTAGCAGCTTCAAATCTGTTTTCTCTGACTCTGATATTTAACTCCTTCTTATAGAGACCCTTGTGATTACATTGGGCTCTCTTGAATAATTTAGGATAATCTTCCCATTGCAGGATTCTTAACCAAATTACATCTGCAAAGTCCCTTTTGCCAAGTAAAGTAACACATTCACAGGTCCTAGGGATTAGGCCTTTGATATCTTTGGGGAGGCCATCATTCTCTTTACCACATAGAACTTTCAATCTCTATGTAATATCTTAAAATGAGTTTTGGTTGTCTCTAAAACAATACAATTACTATCCTAACAAGAACTATATCTGAATAATATCTTAATTTTTAATTTCTCCCTCACAGTCCATATCCAAATACACATCAAATGCTGTGAACTCAAACTTCTCTGTGTTTTAGTCTACCTCCTTCTTCTCTTGAGCCTATGCTCCTTTTATTCCCCTATCATCTCTGTCTTGATCTATTGCAAAAACAACTTACTAGAGTTCCTGTATTTGGTAGTGTCCTCGCTCCCAAATCTATTATTAATCATGCTGCCAGATTTATCTTTTTAAAAGGCAAATGCTTTATGTTACTCCCTAAATTCACCCATTTTGGTGCCTAATTATTTACTAGAAAATAAATCAAATTATTTTTTAAATTTTGCAAGGATCTTTATGATACTAGCTCAACCTACCTTATTTTTCTCACAGAATATCTGTGCTATTTAAATTATCTCTCACTTCCAAATCTTTTTCTCTAAATTATGCATTGTGATTCTGGGACTGAGGCTCTGCAAAATCATGAAACTTTTCTGAAGATTCTTTTTGTGAAAAACGACTTCTGTCTTGTTTTGAAGACCCTAAAAGAGACTGAATATCTTAGCACATGACATGAAATAATAAATGGATTTCAGTGACTCATCATAAAGTGCATGTTATCTAACTGAGCAATCCAAAAGGTTAGCCATGCATAGCCTAACCAGTTTGACATTAAGTACAAAGAGAATATGAGAATCTCAGCTCCAAAAGATCTCAGGCACAAGAGGGGTTGCATGAACAGGTAGCTGAGACTCCTGGAATACCTACACTTGCTTCATCCTTTCCTCTCCTTTAATCACATCTACAACCTCATTGAAAGAACATAAGCACCAGATGACTGACAAGAAAACCATTTTGCTGTTTTAATAACTTTTTTTTAATGAGATACTTGTACCTATCAGCATTAGATGGTTGTCAATCAAGAACTTCCCTGAAAGACAGTGATGAAGAGAAATGTTACCAATAGACAGAACTGAGTGGAATGTATTTTGTTATGTACTTTATACTGAAGAATGGTTATACACAGGGATTTGCACAAATTAATATGTGATGACTAATGGCTTGGTTTCATGTCAGGAACTGGAAAAAACAGGATGGAAGATTGGCAATTTGAAAGAGGTATAAATTATTAGAAAAGGACAAAAGGTATTAAGATTTTTGCTTTCACTTGAATGTTCACAACAGTGTGAAAAGGTGGTGTGTGTTTGTGTGTGTATGTGTGTATCCTATGGACCTCAGTAAGACTCTTTCTCCAGCCTTTCTGGTGCTTGATGAATGAATGGATTCAAATATGTCATGGTCACAAAAATACAGTTGGAGTTATTATATGAACTCAACAACAGTGGACTTTCGTCATCAAGTCTGATCTGGCTACTACCATTGCTTAGTAGCTGAACTTCCAAGAGCAGAGGCAAATGCTGTGTTGATATAGAGCTACTAGTATGGCATAATTCTCTTGAGGAACAAGGCAGGCTTCTGGTGATACAATGATTACCCTAAATTCCTTCCAGGCATAGAGACGTCAACTACTTTGCTTCATTAAAATAAGTAGATAGTTCCTCTATTGTTATGTATTTCATGACCGTAACTCTTCTGCCAGTATCAAAATAGCTGAACTTCGGGAATGACTTTTGTTCTAGCATTCCACCCAAAGTTGCTTTTGTCAAGGAATTCATTTCATATCAAAGTAAGTGTTACAGTTGGCTCCTCCCTATGGAATTCACTAGTCTTACTAAATCATTTGAAGATGCTGACATGAGAGAGTGGAGCAATAGCCTAATAGAATACCAAAGACTCAACTACAGCACCAGTTGAAAGAGAACATGCTGAAAACTTGGTTTATTATTCAAGATGTCATACACGTATGCTCTCAATAATGAAGGTATATGAATGATAACATTGAATGTCAATGAACTAAACTTTCAAATCAAAAGACATTAATAGACTGAATAGATGAAAAAACAGGACTCAATGATCTATTACTTACAAGAAACACGCTTCACCTACAAAGACACACCAAGAATGAAAAAAAAGGATGAAAAATACATTTCATGTCAACAGGAACCAAAAACGAAAAATAGTAGCTATACTTACATCAGAAAAAAATAGATTTCCAGGCAAAAACTATAATAAAAGACAAATTAGATCATTATATATTGATAAAGGGGTCAAATCAGCAAGAGGATATGATTGGAACTGTATATACATCCAACGTTTCAACATCTAAGTATATAAAGCAAATATTTTTAAAGCTAAGGAGAGAGTTAAACCTCAATACATTAATAGCTAGAGACTTCAACACCTCACTTTTAGCACTCTCAGAAAAATCAACAAAGAAACTGGATTTAATCAGCACTATACAACAAGTGGATCTAATAGATATTTATATAATGTTTCATCCAATGGCTGCAGAATAAACATTTTCTCCTTATCCCATGAATCACTCTGAAGAATACTATATGTTAGGCCATAAAACAAGTCTTAAAACATTCAAAATAATTAAAATCATATTAAGCATCTTCTCTGATCACAATGGAATGAAACTACAAATAAATAAAAAGAGAAATTCTTGCAACTATACCAGCATATTGAAATTAAACAATATGCTCCTGAATAACAAATGAGTCAATGAATGTATTCAGAAAAAATTGAAAAATATTTTGAAGCAAATATAGTGAAAACAAAATGTACCAAAACCTGTGAGATAGAGCAAAGCAGAACTGAGAGAGAATTTATCACTATAAGGGTCTATATTGGAAAAGAAGCAAAACTTAAATAAACAACCAAATGATGCATGTTAAAGAACAAGAAAGGCAAGAACACACCAAACTTAAAATTAGTAGGAGAAAGGAAATAAGTATCAGAAGAGAAATAAATAAATTTGAAATGAAGAAAACAATACAAAAGATCAATGAAACAAAAAGTTTACTTTTTAAATTGATAAACAAAATGGACAAAACTTTATCTAGACTAAGAAATATAATCAAATATGAAAAAGACACTTTACAATTGATATCACAAAAATTCAAAGGATTATTAGTGTCTACTATGAGCAACTATCTGCCAAATATTGAAAAATCTAGAATAAATGGATAAATTTATAGATACATACAAACTACCAAGATAGAACCATTAAATCCAAAACCTGAACAGACCAATAACAAGTAACATAATTAAAGCTGTAATAAAGTCTTCTAGGAAAAATAGCCTGAAACCCGTTAGCATCATTGCTGAATTCTACCAAACATTTAAAGAAGAACTAATAGCAATCATATTCAACTGTTGTGACTAATAGAGAAGGAGAGTATACTTCCAAACTTCTTCTATAAGGCCAGGATTACCCTGACACCAAAACCAGATAAAAGCACATCCAAAAAATAAAACTACAAGTCAATATCTCTGATGAAAATTAATGCAAATATTTTCAACAAAATAATACTTAATAGCAAACCAAATTCAACAATACCTTATACAATCATTCATCATTACCAAGTCTGATTTATCACAGGATGCAAGCATAATTTGACATATCAAATCAATTAATGTGATACATTATATTAACAAATTAATAAAGGACACAAACTATATGATCATTTCAACTGATGCTGAGAAGGCATTTGAAAAAGTTCAACATCCTTTCATAAAGACCCTCAAAAAAACAGTATAAAAGGAACATACCTCAACATAATGAAAACCATATATGACAGACTCACAGCTAATATTGTACTGAATGGTGAAAAACTGAAAGCCCTTCATTGTAGATCTGGACCATGACAAGGATGCCCACGGTTATGACAGATATTCAATAGAGAATAGCAATCAGATAAGAGAAAGACATCCAGTCAAACTAAGCTTCGTAAGTGAAGGAGAAATAAAATCCTTTACAGACAAGCAAATGCTGAGAGATTTTGTCACAACCAGGCCTGCCTTACAAGAGCTCCTGAAAGAAGCATGGAAAGGAACAACTGGTACCAGCCACTGCAAAAACATGTCAAATTGTAAAGACCATCAATGCTAAGATGAAACTGCATCAACTAACGAGCAAATTAACCAGCTGACATCATAATGACAGGATCAAATTCACACAAAACAACATTACCTTAAATGTAAATGGGCTAAATACTCCAATTAAAAGACACAGACTGGCAAATTGGATAGTCAAGACCCATCAGTTTGCTGTATTCAGGAGACCCATCTCATGTGCAGAGACGTACATAGGCTCAAAATAAAGGGATGGAGGAAGATCTACCAAGCAAATGGAAAACAAAAAAAAAGCAACAGTTGCAATCCTAGTCTCTGATACAACAGACTTTAAACCAACAAAGATCAAAAGAGATAAAGAAGGCCATTACATAATGATAAAGGGATCAATACAACAAGAAGAGCTAACTATCCTAAATATATATGCACCCAATACAGGAGCACCCAGATTCATAAAGCAAGTCCTTAGAGACCTACAAAGAGACTTAGACCCTTTGTCTAAGATAGTGGGAGACTTTAACACCCCACTGTCTACATTAGACAGATCAATGAGACAGGAAGTTAACAAGGATATTGAGGCTTGAACTCAGCTCTGGACCAAGCGGACCTAATAGACATCTACAGAATTCTCCACTCCAAATCAGCAGAATATCCATTGTTCTCAGCACCACATCACACTTATTCCAAAATTGACCCCATAGTTGGAAGTAAAGCACTCCTCACCAAATGTGAAAGAACAGAAATTATAACAAACTGTCTCTCACACCACAGTGCAATCAAACTAGAACTCAGGATTAAGAAACTCACTCAAAACCACTCAGCTACATGGAAACTGAACAATCTGCTCCTGAATGACTACTGGGTACACAACAAAATGAAGGCAGAAATAAAGATGTTCTTTAAAATCAATGAGAATGAAGACACAACATACCAGAATCTCTGGGACACATTTAAAGTAGTGTGTAGAGGGAAATTTATAACACTAAATGCCCACAAGAGAAGCAGGAAAGATCTAAAATTGACACCCTAACATCACAATTAAAAGAACTAGAGAAGCAAGAGCAAACAAATTCAAAAGCTAACAGACGGCAAGAAATAACTAAGATGAGAGAAGAACTGAAGATAGAGACACACAAAACCCTTCAAAAAATCAAGGAATCCAGGAGCCAGTTTTTTGAAAAGATCAACAAAATTGATAGACCACTAGCAAGACTCATAAAGAAGAAAAGAGAGAAGAATAAAAAAGATGCAATAAAAAATGATAAAGGGGTGTCACCACTGATTCCACAGAAATACCAACTACCATCAGATAATACTATAAACATCTCTACAAAAATAAATTAGAAAATCTAGAAAAAAATGGATACATTCCTGGACACATACACCCTCCCAAGACTAAACCAGGAAGAATTGGAATCCCTGAAGAGACCAATAACAGGCTCTGAAATTGAGGCAATAATTAATAGCCTACCAACCAAAAAAAGTCCAGGACCAGAGAGATTCACCACCAAAATCTACCAGAGGTACAAAGAGGAGCTGGTACCATTCCTTCTGAAACTATTCCAAACAATAGAAAAAGAGGGAATCACCCTAACTCATTTTATGAGGTCAGCATCATCCTGATACCATAGCCTGCCAGAGACCAACAAAAAAAGAGAATTTTAGTTCAATATCCCTGATGAACATTGATGCAAAAATCCTCAATAAAATACTGGCAAACCGAATCCAGCAGCACATCAAACAGCTTAACCTCCACGATCAAGTTGTCTTCATCCCTGGGATGCAAGGTTCGTTCAAAATATGCAAATCAATAAATGCAATTCATCATATAAACAGAACCAAAGACAAAATCCACATGATTATCTCAATAGATGCAGAAAAGGCCTTTGACAAAATTCAAGAGCCCTTCGTGCAAAAAATTCTCAATAAACTAGGTATAGATGGGATGTATCTAAAAATAATAAGAGGTATTTATGACAAACCCACGGCCAATATCATACTGAATGGGCAAAAACTGGAAAACCAGCACAAGACAGGGATGCCCTCTCTCACCACTCCTATTAAACACAATGTTGGAAGTTCTGGCCAGGGCAATCAGGCAAGAGAAAGAAATAAAGAGTATTCAGTTAGGAAAAGAGGAAGTCAAATTGTCCCTGTTTGTAGATGACATGATTATATATTTAGAAAATCCCATCGTCTCAGCCCAAAATCTCCTTCAGCTGATAGGCAACTTCAGCAAAGTCTCAGGATACGAAATCAATGTGCAAAAATCACAAACATTCTTATACACCAACAACAAACCAAGTGTCAAATTATGAGTGAACTCCCATTTACAACTGCTTCAAAGAGAATAAAATACCTAGGAATCCAACTCACAAGGGATGTGAAGGACCTTTTTAAGGAGAACTACAAACCACTGCTCAATGAAATAAAAAAGGACACAAACAAATGGAAGAACATTCCATGCTCATGGACAGGAAGAATCAATATCACGAAAATGGCCATACTGCCCAAGGTAATTTATAGATTCAATGCCATCCCCATCAAGCTACCAATGACTTTCTTCACAGAATTGGAAAAAAAATACTTTAAAGTTCATATGGAACCAAAAAAGGGCCCGTATTGCCAAGACAATCCTAAGCCAAAGGAACAAAACTGGAGGCATCATGCTACCTGACTTCAAACTATACTACAAGGCTACAGTAACCGAAACCGCATGGTACTGGTACCAAAACAGAGATATAGACCAATGAAACAGAACAGAACCCTCAGAAATAATACCACATGTCTACAGTCATCAGATCTTTGACAAACCTGAGAAAAACAAGAAATGGGGAAAGATTCCCTATTTAATAAATGGTGCTGGGAAAACTGGTTACTCATAGGTAGAAAGCTGAAACTGGATGCCTTCCTTACATCTTATACAAAAATTAATTCAAGCTGGATTACAGACTTAAATGTTAGACCCAAAACCATAAAAACCCTAATAGAAAACCCGGGCAATACCATTCAGGACATAGGCATGGTCAAGGACTTCATGACTAAAACACCAAAAGCAATGGCAACAAAAGCCAAAATTGACAAATGGAATCTAATAAAACTAAAGGGCTTCTGCACAGCAAAAGAAACTGCCATCAGAGTGAACAGGCAACCTAAAGAATGGGAGAAAATTTTTACACTCTACCCATCTGACAAAGGGCTAATATCCAGAATCTACAAAGAACGTAAACAAATTTACAAGAAAAACATCAAACAACCCATCAAAAAGTGGGTGAAGGATATGAACAGACACTTCTTGAAAGAAGAGATTTATGCAGCCAACAGACACATGAAAAAATGTTCATTATCACTGGTCATCAGAGAAATGCAAATCAAAACCACAATGAGATACCATCTCACACCAGTTAGAATGGCAATCATTAAGAAGTTAGGAAACAACAGGTGCTGGAGAGGATGTGGTGAAATAGGAACACTTTTACACTGTCGGTGGGACTGTAAACTAGTTCATTCATTGTGGAAGACAGTGTGGCAATTCCTCAAGGATCTAGAACTAGAAATCCCATTTGACCCAGCCATACCATTACTAGGTAGATACCCAAAGCATTATAAATCATGCTGCTATAAAGACACATGCACATGAATGTTTACTGCAGCACTATTCACAATAGCAAAGACTTGGAACCAACCCAAATGTCCATCCATGATAGACTGGATTCAGAAAATGTGACACTTATACACCATGGAATACTATGCAGCCATAAAGAAAGGATGAGTTCATGTCCTTTGTAGGGACATGGATGAAGCTGGAAACCCGCTATTCTGAGCAAACTATCACAAGGACAGAAAACCAAACACTGCATTTTCTCACTCATAGGTGGGAATTAAACAATGAGAACACTTGGACACAGGAGGGGGGAACATCACACACCGGGGCCTGTTGTAGGGTCAGGGGAGTGGGGAGGGATAGCATTAGGAGACATACCAAATGTAAATGACGAGTTAATGGGTGCAGCACACTAACATGGCACATGTATCCATATGTAACAAACCTGCACATTGTGCACATGTATCCTAGAACTTTAAGTACAATAATAAAAAAAAGAAAGAGCATGAAAATTGGAAACTAAGAATCAAATTATCATTGTTTGAAGATGATACTATGTTATATTTAGAGAAACCTAAAGACTTCACAAAAAGTCTATTAGAACTGATAAAAAATTTAGTGAAGTTGCAGAAAACAAATTAATATACAAAAATCAGTAGCATATTTGTATGCCAACAGTGGACAATATGAAAAAGAAATCAAAAGGTAATCCCATTTATAATAGTCACAAATAAATTTAAATACCTTGGAATTAACCAAATATCTCTACAATGAAAACTATAAACACTAATGAAAAAAAATTGAAGAGGACACAAAATACAAAAAAGGTATTTTATTTTCATGGATTGGAAGAATCAGTGTTGTTATAAATGTCCAAACTACCCAAAGCAATCTACAGATTCAATGCAAACCCTATCAAAATACCCATGACATTCTTCACAGAAATAGAAATAACAATCCTAAAATATGTGATAACACAAAAGACCCAGAATAGCCAATGCTATCCTAAGCAAAAAGAACAAAACTGAAGGAATCCCATTACCTGACTTCAAATTATACTATGGAGCAACTTACTATATTGCGTACTCTAGTAAGCAATACAGCATGGTACTGACATAAAAACAGACACATGGACAAATAGAGTAGAATAGATAATCAAGAAATCAACCTGCATACCTTCAGTGAACTCACTGTCAACAAAGGTGCCAAGGAACATACATTGGGGAAAAGAGTCTCTTTGACAAATCGTGTTGGGAAAACTGGATATCCACATATAGAAGAAGAACGTTAGACTACTGTCTCTAGCCTTATATAAAAATCCAATCAAAATTAATAAAAACTGAAATCTAAAACCTCAAACTATGAAACTACTATAAGAAAACTTTGTGGAAACTCTCCAGGACGTTGGCCTAGGCAAAAATTTCTTGAGTAATACTCTAAAAGCACAGGCAACAAAAGCAAAATTGAACAAATGGAGTCATATTAAGTTAAAAAGCTTCTGGACAGCAAAGGAAAGAATCAACAAAGTAAAGAGGCAGCCCACAGAGTGGAAGATAATATTTACAAACTGTCAATCTCACATAGAGTATAGAAGGAACACAAACAACTCTACAGAAAAAAAAAAAAAAAAAACCTAACATTTTTATTAAAAAGGGACAAAAGATGTAAATAGACATTTCTCAAAGGAAGGCATACAAATAACAAATGGGTGCATGAAAAGGTCCTCAACATCATTGATCATTAGAGAAATGCAAAACAAATCTACAATGAGATATCATCTCACTCCAGTTAGAATGGCTTATATCCAAAAGAGAGGCAATAAGAAATGCTGGCAAAGACGTGGAGTAAAGGGAACCCTCGTACACTGTTGGTGGGAATGTAAATTAGCAAAACCACTAGGTAGAACATTTTGGAAGATCCTCAAAAAACTAAAAATAGAGTTAACACACGATCCAGCAATCCCACTGGTGGTTGTTGATATATACCCAAAATAAAATAAATTAGTATATCAAAGAGATATCTGCACCATCATTTCTGTTGCACCACTATTCATAATAGCCAAGATTTGAAAGCAGCCTTAGTGTCCATCAGTAGATGAATGAGTAAAATAAATATGGTACTTATATATAAGAGATTAGCATTCAACCATGAAAAGGAATAATATTTTCTTGTTTGCATCAACATAGATGGAACTGGAGGTCATTTTGCAAAGTGAAATAAGCCAATCACAGAAAGATAAACATTGCATGTTTTCACTTATTTGTGGGATCTAAATGCTAAACAATTGAACTCTTGGAAATAGAGAATAGAAGTATGGGCACCAGAGGCTGGGTCATGCTTAGTAAATATTTCACTGATTATGCTGTAAATATGAATGTGAGAACTAAAATGTAGTTAATGGAAGCTTAAGAGAGGGTACAAGAAATGACTGCTCCTGAGATCGATTGTACATCATGGTGGCTATAGTTAGTAGCAATATATTGCATACTTTTAAATTGCTAGGAGAGTGGATTTTGGATGTTATTACAAAAAAAGTATGTGAGGTAATGCATATGTTAATTAGCTTGATTTAGCCATTCCATGATGTAAACATATATGAAAACATCATGGTGTGCAAGATAAATACATATACATTTCATTTGTCAATTAAAAAACAAAAAGAAGGTTGGGTGCAATGGCTCACTGCCCATAATACCAGCACTTCGGGAGGCCAAGGTAGTAGGCAGATCACTTGAGATCAGGTACTGGCAATGCCATTTCAAAACACTTGACTGTAAAATTTAAATTTATCATAAATTGAATTTCCTGATTATTTGTCAAATAATATTTGGTCAAATTTATTTTACTCTTAGGAATTTCTGTCACTAGTGCATAAAATATTATTTCTCCAAAGTTTTCCCAGATAACATGTAATAACTGGGAAGAATGAATCTGTAATCCTGGAGGTCTAATGGAATAAACTTGTTTGTGACAGTTTCTTAATCAATCTTAAGAAAATGATTTTTCACCTGATATCTTATTGCTTTCAGTATTTGAAATAATTCTTCCCCCTCAAGTTATTCAGTAAAATCATAACCCAAGAGTATTAGCCACACTTGTAGTTTCCAATAGCACCTGCACCACCACTGGCTAGCTCTGGAAGAGTACATTATGACAGTCAGAAAAACACAGATGCGGACATATGAGAAATATTAAATAATAAATTTTTTTTTTCCAAACAGACAAAGGCAAGATCATTAATATAAATGAAAAATAATACACTAACATGTGTAATAGTAAAAACAAGTCATTATATATTTAGTATTTCTAGTACACATAGGTATCCTATAGATGAATTGATTTCATATTAATGAATAATTTGCATATGCATAATCATTTTCCAAGAAATCATTAAAAGGAGCTTTAAATACCTGTGCTTATTGAATGACAATGCAACATGTAGTCTTCGGTAGTGACATTAACATCATACTATCATGGGTTACTTTGCTTCATCAGTATGAATTCTTTATAGAATAGAATACTGCTTTTAAGCTATTCAAAATATGCAGCATCTCTTGTCTCTGTCTTATTTACTAAATCAAGATAGTAACTTGCATTTAATTATCTTTTATTGTTTTATTACCTATCTTGCAAATAATGTTACCTTCCATATTCTACCTATATAACAGTAGCATCATTCATCCATTCATAGTTAAAGCAGTATAAAAGAACATCATTTAATTTTTAATAATTTATTTAAAATGTTTAATATTTAAAGTATAATGAAATATAAGCAATTGTCAAACTCATTAAATGTAACTAAAATGAAAGCTGCAAGAAAATGTTGATGAGGACATAGATTGTTCTACTTACCTATTGTGAGACCTCACACAATAACGTATTTATTCATTTTCTCTTTCAGCCTCTATTTTAGAACCATGTGCAGATTTGTTACAAAGGTATATTGCATGATGCTGAGGTTAGAAGTACAAATGAATCCATCACCCATGTAGTGAGCATAATATCCAACAGGTAGTTTGTTCAACATTTACCCGCCCCCGTCTCTCCTTCCTCTTGTATTTCCCAGTGTTTATTGTTCCCAATTTTATGACCATGTGTACCCAGTGTTTACCTCCCACTTATAAGTGAGACCACGTGGCATTTAGTTTTCTGTTTCTGCATTAGTCACTTAGGATAATCGTTTCTAGCTGTGTATATGTTGTTCCAAATAACATGATTTGTTCTTTTTTATGGATGTGTGGCATACCATGCATATATGTACCACATTTTCTTTATCCAGTCCACCAATTATGGGCATCAAGGATAATTCCAGTTTTCTTGCTATTGTGAATAGTGCTGGGCTGAACATACGAGTTCATGTATCTTTTAGTTTCACTGACGTTTTGTTTCAATTTTTGCATCTCAATTTCATTCAGTTCTGCTCTATTGTGGTCATTTCTTGTTTGCCACTAGCTGTGGGTTTCATTTGTTTCTTTCTTTCCAGTTCCTCTGGGTGTGACCATAGATTGTTAATTTGAGATCTTTCTAACTTCTTGATGTAGGCATCTAACACTAATAGACTTTCCTCGTAACAATATTTAGCTGTATTCCAAAGATTTTGGTATGTTATCTCTCTATCAATTTCAAAGATGTTTTTTATTTATGTCTTAATTGTTTACCCCAAAGTTAGTCAGGAAGAAGTTGTTTAATTTCCATGCAATTGTGTGGCTTTGAGACATCTTCTTGGTATCTACATATCTACATATCACTACAACCAAGATGGAAATTACACTGAGCTTAAAATATGAGTATTTACTTTTTATAAATTATATAAAATAATGACTTTTTCCCCCCAGGATGAAGAAAATACTTAAGCAACTAAAATTTCTAATTGGATTATTATTACTAGAGATACTATGATTTAAATAAAGGGTTGTATTTTGTATTTAAAAGGGGGACATCAGCTATATTTCTTAATGTTATTATGATTAATTTTAAAATAACAGGACATGCATGGGAAATACCACATTAGATTTGTCGCTTGCCTACAAAAGTCACAAAGGACAACACCTGCTTTGTGGTCAACATCTTGAAATATGTATCAAAGAATGACAAGTTTCTCTTTACTTAAGTTTCTTTTTTAAAATCTCTTATAGGGACCCATTTTGAAAAAAAGAAAAGTCTTGATTGATAAAAGAAACTCTACCATTAGCTTTGACCACTCTGTTTATGAAAAATAATACAATAAGCACACACAGACACACATACACACAGAGAGACAGAGAAAGAGAGAGATAATTAAGCAATACAAGAAGACACATAACATTTTCTTGAAAAATGTCATAAAAGAAATAATCTGTTGTTTTTTCAGAATCAGGTAATTTTATGAAATTTATCTTGAACAGAGATATTGCTTCTTATTTCCATTTGGAATTGACTGGTTCTTAAATTGGTATTTTATTTCAAATACAAATTGAAGACCAAAGTATTAAAACAAACATTTATAAACACTTTGATGGTTAGTCATTTATACAAAACATCCATATAATTGACTACTTTATTTTTCTCTTAGAAAAATTTTAATACTAGATTCAGATGCAATGGTAATAAGTCTGCTGTCTGACTTTTAAAAAGCCTGTTTCTAACTCAGAGACAATTATAATTGCCCAAACATCATCTGCCACATCAGATAATATGAACGATTTTTTAAAAAAAACCCTGTCTTTCTCTATATAGTCATATATAGTCATGTTGTCATGTTCAAAGGATCATAATCAATAAACCAATTCAAAACTAGCTTTTAAATGATCTAAAATATACAAAATCAAATTGAAATACAAGCACATATGGATTATTTTGATTTGTGTGACAGTGTCTTTGTCAGAACTCATGAAAATGAGCAGTTTAAATTGTCTTTTAGTAAATGATCAGTTTAATTTTACCAAGACATTTTCAGGCTCATTTCTTATTATATGTTCTGACAAGAGACACAGTGATCTGTCAGCCTGAGAGGTTGATTTTTGTTTTGGGTAGATACTTCAGGAAAGGAATTAGCAAAAGAAGTATAAATGCAAAAAATATATATTGAAAAATGGAGAATTGCCTCAATATAAAGAAACCTTTGTAACAGAGGATTAAGAAGGGAAATTGATGAGAAAAACCAATACAACTAAAAAGATACATGATTATAGCAGATGCCATGTTTAGATTAGTATAGTTGATGGCAACATATCATTCTTGAATTATTTATTAAGGGTCATTTTCTTAACCTTTCTGAAATTTAAAGTTTCTTATCATTGTAGGAGTATTCAAAGAGTATTGCTCAAGGAAGGATAGCCAGAACATTTCACTGTCCTTGTTAACTTTTTATTTTGAAATAATTACATGGACTCAAAGGAAATTGCAAAAAAAAAAAAAAAAAAAAAAAAAAAAAAAAAAGCACAGAGAGGTCCCAGGCAACCCTTCACCTAGTTCACCAAAATAGTAGAAATTTACATAATGATAGTAAAAATTTCAAAAACAGGGAAAAAGCATAAAAACCATCTATGGAGCTTATTCAGATTTTACTAGTTTTATATGCAATTGTGTATGTGTTTGTGTGTGTGTGTGGTTCTATGCGATTTTATCACTTGTGGATTAAGTTTAACGATTACCATAACGGATATATAGAAACATGACAACAAGACTCTTTTAAGCTATGGCTTTACACTAACATTCCTTTCTAGTCTTCATCTTAATTCCCGAGAGCTATTTTTTTTTTCTTTTTTCTTTTTCTTAGAGACTCACTCTGTTACTCAGGCTGGAGTGCAGTGGCACGAACTTGGCTCACTGCAACCTCTGCCTCCCGGGTTCAAGTGATTATCCTGCCTCAGCCTCCTGAGTAGCTGAGATTACTGGCGCATGCCACCATGCCTGGCAAATTTTGTATTTTTAGCAGAGACGAGGTTTTGCCAAGTTAACCAGGCCGGTCTTGAACTCCTCACCTCAGGTGATCCGCCCGCTTTGGCCTCCCAAAATGCCATTGCTCACGGCTAGAGCAACTATTAATCATTATAATTTTGCTATTTAAAGAATATTATAGAAATGGACCTATATGTATTAGGTCGGTGTACCAATCTATTTAACCTTTAGGAATTAGCTTTTAGAATTCATCATATTTCCTAATGATCTATTTCAGTTATTGCATGCCAATAGTTTATTTACTTTTATAGTTGAATATTTCTGTGGTATGAAGGTATCATAGTTTGGTTAACCATTATCTATTAAGGAATATTTGGGATATCTGGTTTTAAGCAATTTTAAACAAAACTGCTATGAACATTCATGTTCAGGTTTTTGTGTAAACATTGTTTTATTTCTCTGTGATAAATGACCAAAATAAAATTTTGATTCATATGGTAAGTGTAGGTTTGTTTTTTAAGAAATTGCTAAACTATTTCTAGAATAACTATATAATTTTACAAATTCACCCAAAACAATGTAGAAGTCATCTGTGTTTATCTTCATCCTGATAAGTGTTTTGTGTTATAACTATCGTTTTTATTATAGCCATTCTGCTAGGTATGCAGTAATATTGTGGTTTTAATTTGCCTTTCTCTACTAGTTAATGATGTTGAAAAATTTCCCTATTTTTCCACTAGAATATTCTTTTTAATGAAATGTCTATTCATTTAATTTTCCCAATTTCTAAGTAAATTGTTTATAGTTCTTCCTGGTGCATTTTGAGAATTTGCTGTATACTCTAATTACAAGGTCTTTTTCAGGTATGTAGTTTGCATGTATTTTATCTGAGACTATAGACTATTTTTTATTTTCTTTACTGTGTCATTTGCATAGCAAAAGTATTTACTTTAGATGTATACAATTTATTATGTTCTTATTATACTGATGATGCTTTCAGCACTAAGTCTAATAATTTTTTTCTATTCCTGCATCCTAAAGTCCTAGATTTTCCCATGTGTTTTTCTCTAAAATTTTATAGTTTTATATTTTAATTTCATTCTATGATTCATTTTGAATTAATTTTTGTACTAGCTGTGATGTCCAGGTCTTTCCATATCATTTGTTGAAAAGCCTGTTTTCCCCCCACTAAACTGCATTTGCATCTTTGTCAAAACTTAGCTGGGTAAACTTGTGTTATTTGCATGTGGTTTCTCCATCCTGTTCTATTGATCTTCATTAACACCACACTGCCTTGATTAGAGTTACTATATACTACTAAACATTAATATCCTAAAGTGTAGGTTCTCCCTTTTCATTCTTGCTTTTCAGTACTATTTTAGATATAATATATCCTGTGACTTTTTCAAATAAATTTAAGATAAGCTTATCTATTATCTACAAAACCCTTGCTGGGATTTGATAGGATTTAGAGTAATCCTATAAACCAATTTTTTTAAAGTTGACATATGTACTATGTTTAATCTTCCAGTTCTTTAACATTGTGTGTCTGTCCTTTTATTTATTTTCATTTACATTTTTAAAATTTCAACTTTTAACTGCAGAAGAACATGTGTACAGGTTTCTTACATGGATATACTGCATGACACTGAAGTTTTGAGTACGAATGATCTTGTTGCCCAGGTAGCAAGCGTAATACCAAATAGGTAGCTTTTCAACCCTCACCCTTATCCTTCTGTTTCCCCTCTATTAGGCCCCAGTGTCTATTGTTGCATTTTTACGTCCATGAGTACCAATGGTTAGCTCCCACTTAAAGGGAGAATATGTGGCATTTGGTTTTTCTATTCTTACCTTAGTTCACCTAGGAAAATGGCCTGAAGCTGAGCCCATGCTGCTGCAAAGAACACAATTTTATTCTTCTTTTATGGTAGTATTGGTATTCCATGGTGTGTATGTACCACATTTTCATTATTTATTCCACCATTGATGGGCATGTAGGTTGATTCCGTGTCTTTGCTATTGTGAATAGTGCTGCAGTGAATATACGACTGCATGTGTCTCTTTGGGAGAACAATTTATATTCTTTTGAGTATACACCCAATAATGGGATTGCTGGTCAAATAGTAGTTCTGTTTAAAGTTCTTTGAGAAATCTCCACACTGCTTTCTACAGTGGCTAAACTAATTTACATTCCCACCAACATTGCATAACCATTTCCTTTTCTCAGTGACCTCTTCAACATCAATTTTTTTTTTTACTTTTTAATAATACCCATTCTGACTAGTGTGAGATGGTATCCCATTATGCTTTTGATTTGCATTAGGGATATTGAGCTTTTTTTTTTTCATGTATTTGTTGGCCACTTGTATGTCTTCTTTTGAAAAGTGTTTGTTCATGTCCTTTGCCCACTTTTTTTTTTTTTTGTTTGAGACAGAGTCTCCCTCTGTCGCCCAGGCTGGAGTGCAGTGGCGCAATCTCCCCTCATTGCAAGCTCCGCCTTGCTGCTTCACAGCATTCTCCTGCCTCAGCCTCTGCGGTAGCTGGGACTACAGGGGCCCACCAACACGCCCGGCTAATTTTTTGTATTTTTAGTAAAGACACAAAAAATGGGTTTCACCATGTTAGCCAGGATGGTCTCAATCTCCTGACTTCGTGATCTGCACGCCTCGGCCTTTCGGAGTGCTGTGATTACAGGCGTCAGCCACGGTGCTCGGCCCCTTTGCCCACTTTTTTAATGGACTTGTTTTTTTTGTCTCGTAAATTTGTTTTAGTTCCCATTCTGTAGATTGTCTGTTTACTCGGTTCATAGTTTCTTTTGCTGTCCAGAAGCTCTTTAGTTTAATTAGGTCCCACTTGTCAATTTTTGTTTTTGTTGCAATTGCTTTTGAGGACCAAATTATTTGCCAAAGTTAATATACAGAACGGTATTTCCGAGGGTTTTTTCCTGTAATTTTTACAGTTTTCGGTCTTACAAGTCTTCAATGAATCTTGTGTTAATTTTTGCGTATGGTGAAAAGTGGGGGTGTAGTTGTATTTTTCTGCATATGGCTAAACAGTTAAACCAGCACTATTTATTGAACAGGAATTTCTTTTCCCATTGTTATTTTAGTCGAGTTGGTAGGTCAGATGATTGTAGGTGTGCCCCTTTATCTGAGTTCCCTATTCTGTTTTATTGGTATATGTGTCTGTTTTTGTACCAGAGTCATGGCTGTTTTGTGTACTGTAGCCTTGTAGTGTAGTTTGAAGTCAGGTAATGTGATGTCGCTGGCTTTCCTCTGTTTGCTTAGAACTGATTTGTTTATTCAGATTCTGTTTTGGTTCCATACAAATTTTAGAATAGTTTCTTCTAGTTTTCTAAAAAATGATGTTGGTAGTTTGTGATAGTGTTGATTCTGCAGATTGTTGGGGCAATATGACCATTTAACTGTATTGATTCTACTAATCTATAACCATAGAATGTTTTTTCTATTTATTTATTTATGTCATCTTTAGGATATTTTAGGTATAGAATTATATCAGTGAAGAGAGATAGTTTGACATCTTCTTTTCTTATTTGCATGCCTTTCATTTATTTCTCTTGCCTGATTGTTGTAGGTAGAGTTTACAATAATAATGTTGGGTAGGGAGTGGTGAGAGTGGGCATCCTTGTCTTGCTCTTGTTCTCAAGGGGAATGCTTCCAGCTTTTGCCTGTTCCATGTGATGTTGGCTATGGGTGTGTCATAGATGACTCTTTATTATTTTGAGTTGTGTTCCTTCGATGTATTGATTGTTGACAATTTTTATATCACTGATGAACATATATGCAAAAATCTTTAGTGAAATACAGTGTATAGCAAATTGAATCCAGCAGCACATCAAAAAGTTAGTAAGTTAATTTACCACCATCACATTGGTTTTATTTCTGCGATTCAAGGTTGGTCCAACATACAAAAATCAGTAAATGTGATTCACTACATAAACAGAATTTAAAGTAAAAACCACTTGATCATACCAATAGATGCAAAAAAATCCTTCATTGCAATTCTCCTTTTATTTAAGATTCCTTTTCTTTCTAAGTATTCTGACATTTTCAGCGTATAGGCTTATACATGTTTTGTTAAATGTATACCAACACTTTTTATTTTATTTGGTGTGAATGTAAATGGTATTGCATTTTGAATCCATGTTTTTATATTCAATTTTCATTTATAAAAATGCGAATGATTTTTATTTGTTGATTCTATTACCTTGTTGAACTCTAGTAGAAATTTCGTTTTTATTTTGTAAATTATTTATAATTTTCTATGTCAACATCATGTCATCTCCATATAAAGACAGCTTGATTTCTTCCTTTCTCATCTGTTTGTCTTTTGTATCTTTTACTTTGCTCAGTATAGCAACTAGAACTCCCAATACTATGCTGAATAAGAGTGGCAAGAGTGGGCGTCTTTACCTTTTTTCTGATCTTAGAAGAAAAACATTTTCTTTCACTATTATGTATAACATTAGCTGCAAGTTTTTTATAGATACCCATATCTGTCTTAGATAACTTTTCATAATTTGCTAAGAGCTTTTGTTTTATATAAGGTTCAATTTTGTCAAATGCTGTCTGTGTATCTATGCTATGGAAAGTTACATGTTCCATGATTTTTCTTTGTTATCTTGTCGATATGATGGATCACATTAATTGATTTTCAAATGTTGAACAATTCTTGCATACCTGAAATAAATTCCATTTAGATATAGTGTGTAATTCTTTTGATACATTGATAATAAATACGATTTTTAGAAATCATATTTTTAGAATTTATGTTTTTATATTTATATTCTTTTAATGTATATTTATATTTTTATAATCATAATTTTTAGAAATTTTTTAGAAATATAAATTTTTAGAAAAAATTGTGTAAGAGATTGTGTTAATTCTTTAAGAGTTTGATGGAATGCTCAAATGAAATCGTCTGGACATGGAGAGTTCTTTTGAGGATATTTTAAATTATGATTTCCATTTTTAATAGTTATGACGATATTAATACGATCTACTTAATCTTGGTTTAATTTCACCAGTTTGTGATTTTAGAGAAATTGGTCTTTTTCTTCTATTTTGTGAAATATATAAATGTAAGGTTGCTCGCATTATCTTTCTAATGGCTGTAGGATCTGTAGTAATCCCTTATTTTTATTATCACCAGCTTTATGTTAAATTTCAGCTTTTATTTGAGATACAAAGGATACATGTGGCAGATTTGTTACATGGGAATACTGTATGATGCAGAGGTTTGGGGTATGGGTCCCACCATGCTGAGAGTGAGCATAGTACACAGTAGGTAGGTTTTTAACTTTTCCCAGCCCTCCACCCTCAAGTAGTGCTCAGTGTCTATTATTCCCGTATTTACGTTCATGTGTGCTCAATGCTTAACTCCCACTTATAAGTGAGGACGTGTGATTTTTGGGTTTCTGTTTTTCCATCAATTTGCTTAGGATTATGGCCTCTAGCTTCATCCATGTTGCTGCAAAGGACATAATTTTATTCTTTATTATGATTGCATATTTTTCCGTGGTATATATATGCCACATTGTTTTTATCCAATTTGTCATTGATGGGCACCTAGGTTGATGCAATATCTTTCCTATTGTGAAGAGTGCAGTAATTAACAGAAGAGTGCTTGAGTCTTTTTGGTAGAATGATTTATTTTCTCTTGCGTATATACACAGTAATGGGATTGCTGGGTCAAATGATAGCTCTATTTTAAGTTCTTTGACAAATCACCAGACTGCTTTCCACAGTTGCTGAACTAATTTACATTCCCACCAACAGTGTATAAGCATTCCCTTTTCTCTGCAGCACTGCCAGCACCTGTCGTTTTTTTACTTTTCAGTAATAGCCAATCAGTCTAGTGTGAGGTGGTATACCATTATGCTTCTAATTTTCATTTCTCTGATGATTAGTGATACTCAGCAATTTTTTTTCATGTTTGCTGGTCACCTCTTTGTCTTCTTTTGAGAAGTGTCTGTTCATGTCCTTTTTTTCATGTTTCAATAGGATTTCTTTTCTTGTTGATTTAAGTTCCCTATATATTCTAGAGATTAGGCCTTTGTTGGATGGATAGTTTGTAAATATCTTCTCCCATTCTGTAAGTTATCTGCTCTGTTGACAGTTTTTTTTACTGTGCAGAATCTCTTTAGTTTAGTTAGGTCTTGCTTGTCAATTTTTGTTTTTGCTGCAATTGCTTTTGGAGACAGTCAAAAATTATTTGCCAAGGCCAATGTCAAGATTCACATTTCCTAGGTTGTCTTCAAGGATTTTTATACTTTGAGTTCTTACATTGAAATGTTTATTCCATTTTGAGATAATTTTTGTATATAGTGAATGGTAGGAATTCTTTTATCATATACAAAAATTAGTCCTAGCTTCAATTAACTGATCCTAGCTTCAATCTCCTACATATGGCCAGTTATCCCAGCACTATTCATTGAATAGGAAGCCCTTTCCCCATTGCTTGTTTTCGTCGGCTTTTTCAAAGATCAAATAGTTATAGTTGTGTGTCTTTATTTCTGAATTTTCTATTCTGTTCTTGTATCAGTGCCAAACTGTTTTGATTACTGTGGCTTTATAGTATAGTTTGAAGTTGGGTAGTGTGATGCCTTTTTGGCTTTATTCTTTTAATGTAGGATTGCTTTGGCTATTTGGGCTCTTTTTTGGTTCCACATGAATTTTAGAATAGTTTTTTTTTTTTTTTTCTAATTCTGTGAAGAATGATGTTGGCAGATTGACAGGAATAGCACTAAAACTATAAATTGCTTTGGGCAGTATGGCTACTTTAACAATATTGATTCTTCTAATCCATGACTGATATGGTTTGGCTGTATCCTCACCCAAATCTCATCCTGCACTGTAGTTTCCATAATCCCCACATGTTGTCAGAGGAACCCAGTAGAGGGTAATTGAATCACGGGGGCAGTTATCTCTCTGCTGTTCTTGTAATAGTGAGTTCTCAGGAGATCTGATGGTTTTATAAGGGGTTTTTCTTTTGCTTCGCTCTGCACTTCTTGCTGCTGCCATGTGAAGAAGGACGTGTTTGCTTCCCCTTCTGCCATGATTCTGTTTCCTGAAGCCTCCCCAGCCCCGCAGAACTGTGAGTCAATGAAAGCTCCTTCCTTTATAAATTATCCAGTCTCAGGTATGTCCTCATTAGTAGCATGAGAACGGACTAATACAGTGACCATGAAATGCTTTTCCATTTATTTTTATTGTCTCTAATTTTTTTCAGCAGTGTTTTTTAATTCTCCTTATAGAGATTTTTTTTTACCTTTTGGTTAGCTGTATTTTTAGGTATAGCACTTTCTTTGTAGTACTATAAGTAGAATTGTGTTCTTTATTGCACTCTCAACCCAGAGGTTGTTGATGTGTAGGAATGCTACTGATTTTCACGCATTGATTTTGTATCCTGAAACTTTCCTAAAGTCACTTATCAATTCTGGGAACCTTTTGACAGAGTTTTTAGAATGTTCCAGATATGTAATCATATCATCAGTTAAAATAGTTTGACTTCTTTTCATATTTGCATGTCTTTTATTTATTTCTCTTACCTGGTTGCTCTGGCTAGGACTTCCAGTACTACACTGAATAAAAATGGTGAGATTGAGCATCCTTATCTTATTTCAGTTCTCAAGAGGAATGGTTCCAACTTTGTCCATTCAGTATGATGTTGTCTATAGGTTTGTCATAGATGGCTCTTACTGTTGCAGAATTTTATGAAGTTTACTGAAATTTTTTGAAAAGTCACATGTTGTTTTGTTGATTTTCTATATTATTTTTATTTTCAATTTCATATCCTTCTGCTCTTATATTTAACATATTCTTGTGTTATTTGTTACTAGTTTATTTATTTTCATTTTATTTTAGATTTGTGGGGTACATGTGCATGTTTGTTAGATTCATACATCGTTTAATGGTGAGGATTGGACTACTAGTGTAGCTGTCACTCCAATATGAAACAATGTATCTAAATATGTAATCTTTCAAACTTCACCCCCTCCCTCTGTCCCCAATTTGGAGTCCCCAGTGTGTTTTCCTCCCATATTTATGCCCATATGCATCCATCATTTAGCTCTCATTTTATAGTTGAGAATATGTGACATTTGATTTGATTTTCTGCTTATGAGTTAATTCATTTAGTTATATAACAGGTTTCAGCTCCATCCATGTTACTGCAAAGGACATGATTTCATCCTTTTATATGGCTACAAAATATTCTATGGTGTGTGTGTATATATATATATGGTGTGTGTATATATATACACATCACATTTTCTTTATCCAATCAACCACTGATGGACACAGGTTGGTTCCATGCCTTTGCTATTGTGAATAGTGCTGCAACAAACATATGAGTAAAGGTGTCTTTTTTATATAATGATTTCTTTTACTTTGGGTAAGTAGTGGTTCTACTGGGCTGAATAGGAGTTCAGCATAGGGATTGAACTGATTTATATTTCCACCAACAACGTATAAACATTTTTTTCTCTGTCTCCATGCCAACATCTGTTGATTTTACTTTTAAATAATAACCCTTCAGTCTGGTGTAAAGTGATATCTCAGTGTGAATTAATTTGCATTTCTCTAGTGATTAGTGATGTTGAACATTTTAAAGTATGTTCTTGGCCATTTGTATTTCTTCCTTTGAGAAATGTCTGCTCATGTCCTTTGCTCAGTTTTTCATGGAGTTGCTTTTCCTTGAGTTGTTTGAGTTTTTTAATATATTCTGCATATCAGCCATTTGTCAGAAGCATAATTTGCAAATATTTTCTCCCAATCTGTACGTTGTCTGTTTACCCTGTTAATAATTTCTTGTGCTGCATAGAAGCTTTTTAGTTTAATTATATTCTGTTTGTCTGGTTTTGGTTTCGTTGCATTTGCATTTGGGTTCTTCATTACACATTGTTTGCCTAAGCCAATGTCCAAATAATTTTTCTTAGGTTTTCTTCCAGGAGTTTTATAGTTTCAGGACTCACATTTAGGTGTTTAATCCATCTTCAGTTAATTTTTACCACGGTAAGAGATAATAGTCAAGCTTCACTTTTCTTCATATAGCTAGCCAATTTTCCCCAAATCATTTATTAAATGTGGCATTCTTTTCCATTATTTTTGTCAGCTTTGTCAAACATCAGTTGGTTATTGGTATATGGCTTTATTTCTGGGTTCTCTGTTCTGTTCCATTGTTATATGTGTCCATTTTTGTGCCAATATCATGCTGTATTAGTTACTATTGCTTTTTATCATAATCTGAAGTCAGACAATGTGATGCCTCTGGCTCTGTTCTTTCTTCTTAGAATTACTTTGGCTATTCAGGCTTTTTGTTTGTGGTTCCATATGAGCTTTAGGATTTTTTTTTTTTTTTCCTGATTCTGTGAAAAATGACATTGGTGATTTGATGGGCATTGTGTTGAATCAATAGAATGCTTTGGGCACTATGGTTATTTTAATGATATTGATTCTCCCAATCCATTAGCATGGGATTTTTTTTCCTTTTTTTTTTTTTTTTTTTTAATGTTCTACAGTCTTTCTTCAGTATTTTATAATTTTCCTTGTAGAGATCATGCACCTCCTTGATTAAATGTATTCCTAGCTATTTTATTTTTGTATATGTGTGTGTCTATTGTTGTTTTGTTTTACTCTGTTTTGTTTTGAGACAGAATCTCACCCTGTTGCCAGGCTGGAGTGCAGTGGTGCAATCTTGGCTCACTGTTAACCTCTGCCTCCTGGGTTCAAACAATTCTCCTGTCTCAGCCTGCTGAGTAGTTGGGACTACGGGAGAGTGCCACAACGCCCAGCTAATTTTTGTGTTTTTAGTAGAGATGGGGTTTCACCATATCGACCAAGATGGTCTGGAGCTCTTGAACTTGTGATTCACCCAACTCGGCCTCACAAACTGCTGGGATTACAGGCATGAGCCACCTTGCCCAACCTGAGTGTGTCTATTGTAAATTAGATTGAGTTACTGATTTTGCTCTCAGCTTGGAAGTTATTGGTGTATAGAAATTCTAACTATTTGTGTACATTAATTTTTGTATCATTAGACTTTACTAAAATCATGTATCAAGTCTAGAAGCCTTTGGAGGAGTTCTTAAGGTTTTCTAGATACACAATCATCTCATCAGTGAGCAGAGATCATCTGACATATTCTTTTACAATTTGAGTGTCTTTTATTTCTTTCTCTTGCCTGATTGCTCTGGCTATGACTTGTAGTATTATGTTGAGTAGGCGTAGTAAGAGTGGGCATCTTTATCTTATTCCAGTTCTTAAGAGAAATGTTTTTAACTTTTTACCATTCAGTATGATGTTGCCTATGGGGTTGTTACATATGGCTCTTATTATTTTGTAATATGTTCCTTTAATGACTAGTCTGCTGAGGGTTTTTACCATAGGTAGATATTGGAGTTTACAAAAAACTTTTTTTGCATCTACTGTGATTATCTTTTGGTTTTGCACTTAGTTCTGTTTATATGGTAAATCAGATTTGTTGATTTACATATGTTAGAACAACCTTGCATCACTGAAATAAAGCCCACTTTATCATCGGAATTATCTTTCTGATGTGCTGTTGTATTTGGTATGCTAGGATTATGTTAAGAATTTCGCTGAAAGGAAAGTTTATAGCATAAATGCCTACATCAAAAGGACAGAAAATTTTTCAAATGAAGAAATTAATCTTACACTTCAAGGTATGAGAAAAATAAAAACAAACCAAACCCCAATCTAGCAGAAGAAAAAGATCAGAACAAAACTAAATGAGTTTGAGACTAGGGAAAAAAATGACACAAAGGGTCAATGAAATTAAAAGTTGGTTCTTTGAAAGGATAAACAAAATTGACAGACTGTTAGCAAGATTAACCAAAAGAAAAAGATTTTAATAAGCACAATCGGAAACGACAAAGATAATGTTACCACTGATACCACAGAAATACAAAAGATCATGAGAGACTGGTGTGAACACATATGTACACACAAGCTAGAAAACCTAGAGGAACTGGATAAATTCCTGGAAATATATAACCTCTGAAGATTGAACCAGGAAGAAATAGGAATCCTGATCAGATGAATAACAAGTAATTAAATCAAATTAATAATAAAAAATCTTTTAACACAAAAGCAAAGAAGCAGACAGATTCATAGCTGAATTTTTCCAGACATACATAGAAATGCTGGTATCGGTATTAATTAAACTGTTTCAAAAATTCAAATAGGGGGAATCTCTCCTTTATATAGTCTGCAAATCCAGTATCACCCTAACACATAAATCAGGCAAGGGTACAACAAAAGAGGAAAACTGCAGGCCAATATCTCTGATGAATGTACACACTTTTGGTTTATTTTGCTCTTTTTAAAAGAATTTCTTGGTGTTGAAACTTAGATTATTTACTTAAAACTTCTCTTTATTTTCAGGGTAAGCTTTTAGGGCTATCAACTTTACTCTTGCTATGATTTTTCCAAAATACCAAATATTTTTACATGTGGTTTTGATTTTGATCCAGTTCCATATTATTCTATTTTCTAAGACTTTCTCTTGAACCTGTAACCCATAGATTATTGAGAAATGTGTTAATTTCTACATATTTAGAGTTTTCCCCCGTCATCTTTCTGTTATTTAAGTTTTTAGTTTGACTACAATAAAATCAGGGAAAACACAGTATGATTTTAGATTTTTTAAAATTTGTGGAAACATATTTTATGGCCTAGAATATTATCTATCTTGGTGAATGCTCCTTGAGCACTTGAAAAAAAAAATATGTGGTGTTCTATATATGCCAATTATAAGCTGTTGGTTGATTGTGCTCTTCAGATCTATTTTCATGTTAATTTGCTTTCTAATAGCTCTATCAGTTTCTGAAATGAAGTGTTAACTCTAATTCTTTGTTTGTCTATTTTTTTTCTTTCCAGCATTATTAAATAGTTTTCATACATAATAACATTCTGAGTGTTTGTACATACACATTTAGGAATCCTCTCTCTTCTGGGATTCTTTTATCAATATATATAATATCCCTCTTTATCTCTAGTAATTTTCTGTTCTCTAAAATTAATTTCATCAAAAATCTAGCCACCCCTGATTTTGTGTTAATTAGAGTTTGGATTTACTTTTTCAATCATTTTACTTTTAAACTACTTGTATGTTATTTTGAAATGAAGTTCTTGTTCATAGCATATAGATGACTCATGTTTTTGCATCCAATTTGTAAATATCTGCTTTTTAATTGGTATACTTAGACTATATTAAGGTAACTATTCAGATATTAAGACTTAATCTGACATTTCATTTTTTTTTCTGTTGTTCCTTCCTTTGTTTTGTTTGTCTTTTCTTGACTTGCTGTGTGTTACTCAGCAATTTTTTGAATAACATTTTGTTTTACATAGAGTTTTTTAGTACATTGCTGTGTCATATTTCCTTAGTGTTTGCTATAGATACTATATATATTATACCACAGTCAGTGATGTCAACATTTTATCACTTAAAGTATAGAAATAATATTTCTATTTAGGTCTCTTTACCTCTACCAATTTTAAAACCTACTTGTTTAAGTCTTTCCTCTAAATATGTTGAGTACCATATCAGATGTTATACTATTTTCTTCAGTGATCTGATACGAATTTATACCTGATAGGAGAATGCAAGTACATTATATTTAACTTTACCCATTATGTTATTTTTCCTTTCTTTCTGAATTTTCAAACTCTACTCTCCTGCCATTTTTATTTATGTTTTTAAAAAATTTACTTTAGCCATTCTTTAAGATTTAGTCGGCCAGCAATAAATTCACTTATTGTTTTCTTCCATCTTTATTCCTAAAGGATATATTCACTGGATATAGATTTAAAAATGAGTATTTTTTCTTTCAGCACTTGAAAAATATGCTACTTCTAGCATCCATGGTTACATACGAGAAATCTTCTGTTATTCAAATTGACATTCCATTTTAGATAATGCATGTCTTCTCTCTTAATATACATATTAAGATTATACACACACAAATATTTGTCTCTAATTTTCAGAGGTTTTTTATGATGTGTCTTGACAGAGACTTATTTTGGCTTATCCTGCTTGCTATTTGCTCAACTTCTTAGAACTATAGGTTTAAGCCTTTTGCCAAATTTGGGAAATTTTCTGTCCTATGTTTATTTTCAGCCCTCACTCCTTTCTCTCTCTTCTGGGGCACGAATGCTTTGCAAGCTAGATGTTGCTTTTTGTCCTATTGGTATATGAGGATTCTTTTCATTTTTTAACTGTCTATTTTCTCTGTGTTGTTAGATTGGGCAATTTTTATTCAATTGTCTTCAAATTCACCAATTCTTTCTTCTGTCTTCTGCAATCATTGAGCTATTCAGTGCCGTTTTCATTTTGGTTATTGTAGTTCTATAATTAGGCTTTCCCTACATATTTTTTCTTTTGTTGACTTTTCTACTATTTTTTGCTTCATTGGTATTTGTAATCATTCTTTATCAGTGGTACCTTAGAATTTTTTTTTTTTTTACTTTTGTTTTAAGTACTGGGGTACAATGCAAGTTTGTTACATAGGTAAACTTGTGTCATGGGGATTTATATTATAGATTATTTTATCACCCAAGTATTAAGGTTAGTACCTATTAGTTGGTTTTCTTGATCCTCTCACTCCTCCTACCCTCCACCCTCCAAAAGATCCCAGTGTGTGTTCCACTCTATGTGTTCATGTGTTCTCATCATTTAGCTCCCACTTATAAGTAAGAACATGTGATATTTGGTTTTGGATTTTTGTGTTAGTTGGCTAAGGATAATGGCTCAACATCACTGACCATTAGAAAACTCCAAATCAAAACCACAATGAGATATTCATCTCACATCAGTCAGAATGGCTATTATTAAAAAATTCAAAAAATAAAAATAAAAACTGATGCTGATGAGATTGTATAGAAAAAGGTACACTTATACACTTTTGGTAGGAGTGTGAATTAGTTTAGCCATTGTGGAAGACAGTGTGGCGATTCCTCAAAAATCTAAAAACAGAAATACCATTTGACCCAGCAATTCCTTTACTAGGTATATACCCAAAGGAATATAAATTATTCTATTACAAAGACATATGCACACATATGTTCACTGCAGCACTATTCACAATAGCAAAGACATGGAATCAACCTAAATGCCCATCAATGATTGACCGGATACAGAAAATGTGGTACATATTCACCATAGAATACTATGTAGCCATAAAAAAGAATGAGATACTGTTCTTTGAAGAGACATGCATGGAGTTCATATCATTTTTAAATAATTTCTATATCTGAGTTATCCCATTGTCATTTTCTGCCAATTTTTTTTATTCAAGTTGTGTAATTTTCCTGTTTTTTGATATAATAATTGACTTTTGTTTTCTGGACAGTTTAAGATTATGTTACAATACTCCTATAGTACTCTTCAATATGATGTGACTTGACAGATTTATTTTGGTTCATCCTGTTTGTGATTTGCTCAGGTTCTTAAAACTACAGGTGTAAGCATTTTGCCAAATTCGGGAAATTTTTGTCCTATATTTATTTTCAACACTCACCCCTTTCCCTCTCCTCTGGGCACCAATGCTACCTGACCTTTATTTTTAGCAAGCAGTGATCTTACTTGGGTGTAGCATACAGGTCTAGTTGTGAGTGAATGTTTACCTCTCAAAATGACCTGCTAGCACCACCCCAGCAAAAGGGGAGCGCTGAAATATACTACATCATCACACATGGGTGGGACATAGGTCAACTCTTTCCTTAGCCCCACAAACAGTATTTGGGTAAAAACAGACTTCTAACTCACGCATTATTGCTACCTTACCTCTGTATTGGGGTGTAAACTTAGTTTCTCTACCGAGATATGCTAACACAAGGTCAAAGAGAAACAAGGCCAATTTGCACTGCCCCATTTCTTCAAGTGTATGTGAAAGAGAGAGGAAGAGAAAGAAAAAATAAGAGAGAAAGAGAACTTTTTTTACTAATACAGTTTTGAAGGAGTCTTTTGTATGAAATCTGACAAGGGAAAATGGATAGTGAGCCAGTAGTTTCAAAAGACAGAGAGGAGTACGTAAATACTACACAAAGTATATCAGTCCATTCTCACGCTGCTAATAAAGATGTACCCGAGACTGGGTACATTTTTTTTTTTTATAAAGGAAAGAGATTTAATTAACTCACAGTTCAGCATGGCTAGGGAAGCCTCAGGAAACTTTCAATCATGGTGGAAGGGAAAGCAAACACGTCCTTCTTCACATGGTAGCAGCAGCAAGAAGAAGAATGAGAGCCCAGTGAAGGGGGAAGCCCCCGGAACAATCACATCTCATGAGAACTAACTTGCTACCATGAGAACAGCACAGAGGAAACTGCCCCCAGGATTCAATTATCTTCACCTGGTCCCTTCCTCGACATGTGAGGATTATGGGAAGTACAATTCAAGATGAGATTTGGGTGGATACATAGCCAAACCATATCACAAAGCAAAGACAAACAATTAATGGTGGATTGGTTTCTAAAATTAGGAAAGACCAGTGAGGAACAAGAAACAATTTTCCTTTATATCAAACAACGGGTCTTTTCTATAAAGAAGGCATAAGGATTGCGACGATCAATTTTGATCCTAATAGTAAATTATTGACTGCATCATGTGCTAAGGAAACTACGTGCATGTAGGGGATGTCTGCATTTCTGACACATAGATGAAGATAGGCATATTCACTATTAATAAAATGTTGAACTGTTCATGTATAATTCACCTAAACTAGGCACTAAAGTACTAAACATAGATTTGTTATACTATTCAGCAATCACACTTCTAGGTATTTTCCCAAGTGATTAAAAAACTTATGTCTGCACATGTGTTTACTCTGTTAATAATAGCTGTATTCATCATCATCAAAGACTGGAAGTAATTAATATTTATTTCAATAGATAAATAGATCAACTTTGGTATATCTCTACAATAGAATACTATTCTGCAATAAAAATGAGTGCTATCAAATCATACTAAAAATGGGTCATAAATGCACACTGCTAACGGAAAGAAGTAAATCTGAAAAAGCAAACTACTTTATTGTTATAGTTATTTAATATTCTAGAAATGGAAAATAGAAAGAGGTTAGTAGATGAATAATTGCCAGCGTTCTCTTTTATGGGAAGGGTTCGAATAGATGGAGAAGATAGAATATTTTTAGGATGGTGGATTTATTGTGTATGACACCTTAATAGTAGATACTTAAGTCCATGAATTTGTCAAATCTTGTAGAACTTTACAGAACAAAGACTAAATATTATTGCATGCAAGTTTTAAAATATCATCTTGAACATTGCAGAATCCTAATGGAATAAAGAACGGGATAAAAGAATCCAACTGCATTAGAAATATGTGAAAATACCTAACTGAAGTGTGCAGAGAAAAAATATGCTTATTAAGTTAAGTATGTTTTAAAATGAGTGAAATCTATGACTAAAGGCAAAAGGAATCGTACACAAGCACTGTAATTGAGTGGATAAAATTATTTCTGTGACGCACAGTTTAACAGTTCTGAAACCACAGTGCACATATACTGGTACTGAATAATTAATAAATGAATGGCAGAGGAAACAGACAGAATTTTCATGCTGAAGTGATAGGTTACAAAAAAATAGAAGACCAGAATAATCCATGAGGTAATGAATTAAATGTGGAAACATCAGTACGCTTAGTTTAATATAGATATAGATAATAACATACAGAAATATTTAAGGATATGTATATACATAGCTGTCAATACCCACACAGATATTTTCTCATTCTCTCAGTTGCAATGGCCTAGAAGAAATAAATTTCAGTAGCAACAGACACTCCTACCATTCAGATCTTGGTTTCTAATGTCATTCTTCAACAAAACAAATTAAGGCTCCTTAGACATATGGGGATTCTAGGCTGTGGCATATTTAAGATGAATATGAACAGGAACATGGAGAATTTTATGTTAGCAGAAAAGAAGAGAGTATTAAAACACACATACATACACATACATACACACACATACACCCACAAACACACACACACACAATGATAGAAATAAGTCATTTGTAAAACGGCAAGTGTAAAAATAGAGGGCTCTGACAAGAACTACCACAGCCACATACAGAAGGTCAACATTATCAACAGTGTTGTCATGTTGATAGCATATATTCTTGATATGGTGTGATTAAAATGACACCTTACCCCTGTGGTTTTCTTCCCCCAAATCCATAACCCCAGAGTAATCCTGGGGAAAACACCAGACCAGTCCCAATTGAGGGACATTCTACAAAATTCCTGATCAGTATACCTCAAAACTGTCAAATCATGAAAAAAGACAACTCTTAGAAACTGCCACAGCCAAGAGGAGATTTGTCATCTAAATTGTAGTATATTCTGAGTGGTATTCTGGATCAGAAAAAAGTATTATGTCAAAATTAGGTAAAATAACTTTAGTTAATAATAATAATGTATGAATATTGACTCATTAGTTGTAACAAAGGTACCACACTAACATAAGACATTAACAATAGGGGAAAATGAATGAGGAGATTCTATATATTACTTTAAGAGTCCTTCTGTAAATCTGAAACTCTTCTAAATAGCAAAGTTTATCAAAACATAAAATAATAATGTCACTGTTCTTAAAATTCTTGCGCTGTAGGCCACTTAAAAAAAGATTTTTTGTTTTCTAAAGAGATTATATTCTAGCCATATCAAAATCCATAATATCACACTTCAAAGATCTCAACCTCTTCCTCCATTTGTTAGATTATGATCATAAAATCAGCATAAAATTTTACCTTACTGTAATCATTTACATTTTTTAATGCAATATTGAGATTTAGCATTTGTTATTTCTATTCTTATCCTCAGTTCTGACAACACTTTGAAATGAAGCTTTTCAATTACTATTTTGTTTCAATGGTTCACATAAGAAAAGATTTTACTGTCCATGGCAACTGCTTACTAATGAATGTCAGGTATTCTTCCCACCCACTTTCAAGGTGATCACTGAATCAAGAGGGCATATTTGTTCTTTTTTTAATTTTTCACTCAAATTCCACGTCTCTGGGAGGAAATTGATTTGACCATATGGCTGAATGATCAGATAATGGAATTTATAAGACTCTTGGGGAAGCAATTGAAATAGAAAATATAGTATACTATTACTTTACAGCAAGACTCCTAGGAGCCTAAATAAATCATACATGCCCTCTTACATAGAAGCACTTAACACTGAAAAAAAAATCACTTCTAGTCTTCGAAGAGAACATTATTAATAATGGTATCAATGATTCCCCAGTTTAAGTCACAAAATAATATTCATGATGACACTATCTAATATCCATTATTTCTGTGAAGATTTCATGAAAAAATAACATGAAAATATTTAGTAAACTGTAACTTATTATTGGAACATACACTAATTAGGAATTTTTCTCTTCTCCATAACTTACCACTAGGATCTAATGCTGAAAAAATAAAAAGAATGTACACTTCGGGGACGACTCAGCTCATCCAAAGGCAGAGCACACTAACTTAACAACATATTTCAATGGCAGACAAAAAAACTAATGCATAAGCATGTTTACAGTGACATTTTTATTGTTTCCCCAAAGTAATCCAACACCCACATGAAATAGAAAGAGTGCAAATAGTTGGAGTTTGGGAGTCTTGCTAAAAATGTGGTACTAAGGCCAGTTGCGGTGGCTCACGCCTATAATCTCAACACTTTGGGAGGCTGAGGCGGGCGAATCACGAGGTCAGGAGATTAAGACCATCCTGGCTAACAGGGTGAAACCCCGTCTCTACTAAAAATATGAAAAATTAGCCGGGCATGGTGGCAGGCGCCTGTAGTCCCAGCTACTCGGGAGGCTGAGGCAGGACAATGGTGTGAACCCGGGAGGCGGAGCTTGCAGTGAGCCTAGATGGTTCCACTGTACTCCAGCCTGGGAGACAGAGCGAGACTTCATCTCAAAAATAAATAAATAAATAAATTTATTAATTTAATTAAATAAAAATTAAAAAAAAGAATGTGGTACTAAGAGAAAAGAGTTTGTTCTCCCCCTCTACTCCATAGGGTAGAGTGAAAGTCATCCCTCTTCTATGGAACAAATCGAGGCTTTCAAAATAGCTCTCATAAAGGTCTAAGGCTGGTGTACCAAGAGAAGAGTATAATCTTGCTCTACATTTGGAGTTTTAATGAACTCTTGAAGCTCTGTGCCAAAGTTTCTTAACCCTTGCACTGTTGATATTTTGACTGGAAAGTGTTGTGGAGGGCTGTGCATTGTACAGATTAGCAGGAAAACTCTTAGAGTTTGTAATGTTTAGCAGCATCCCTGGCATTACCCACTAGATACCAGTAGAACAATTCTTCACCTAATCGTATACCAAATATGCCTCGAGACATTGCCAAATCGCCCATAGAAGGCAAGTTGCTTTCAACTGAGAATTACTGCTCTTATTCCACATAATTTTGCCAATTAAACAGAGTGCAAAGTGTGAGGAGATTAAGAAAACATAAGTGAATATACACACAAGTTGTAACCTGAAGCAGAGAGATTATAAAAGAATGTACTATTGGTCCTCAGTATCCATGAGTTCTGCATTCATGGATTTGACCAGCTACAGATAAAAAAAAATTCATTAAAAAAATGAATCGTTGTGTCCATACTGATCATACACATATTGTTTTTCTTGTCATTATTTCCTAAGCAATACAGTATAACAAGTATTTACATACCACTTGTATTGTAGTATGTGTTATAAATAACCTAGAGATGTTTTAAAGTATACAGGAGGATGCATGTAGGCTCTATGCAAATATTACAGCATTTTGTATAAGGAACTTGAGCATTCATGGATTTTGGTATGTGGGACAGAAAGGTCCTGGAATCAATCCATGAACACTGAGGAATGGCTGTATAGTAGAGTATGCCTCATATATGGATTAAGAATAGAACATTTGTTTCCTGAAACCTTGTTACAGAAAAATGAACAATTCCTGTGGCCTGATGTGGAGAACAGATGTAAGAAATGGATCCGAGGAGATAGAATTGCCCATCTCTAAAATCTCTAAAATGTCTTCAGCATTTTAGAATGTTAGAGCATTTTAGGAGCTTGTTGATCTGAAACTAAAAAATTCAAGGAAATCACATGCACCAAATATATCAGTACCACTACTGAGAGAAAACAATTTATATAAGATCTCTGGCTCCCCTATTTACCCTAACCTTGGAGTTGGGCTCTGGTAAGAAAGAGGAGAAAGTTGAGACCATGCAGCTGGCACCCCATGTATCTCAAACTAAAGTCTGCTTGGTTTAAGGGGAAGGATATATATTAAAAATTAGATCTAGAAATTGTTTTATGCCACTATAATAATGTCAAAATCTGAAAAGGATATTACAAAATCTGAAAGTAAAAGCAGCATTATTTATGGATATACAGATACAACATTTCTTAACAAAAATTAGCAAATAAAATCCAGCAATACATAAAGAATGACACAAATAATCAAGTTGGAATGCAGGTTATTTCAAAATACAGAAATTAATGTAATTTACCAAATTAACAGGTTGAGAAAGCTATATTAAATGGGCATTTTGATGTACATAGAAAAAGCATTTGACAAACTATAACACACGTTTTTTAAAAAATGTTCACAAACTAGGAATAGGCCAGACATGAGCCACCCAGGACTTCCCGGTCAGCCCTCAGTTGAACGCAATGCAGCCAGCAGCCTGCTTCCAACTATTATTTCCTTTAGGGTCTTAGCTACAGTGAGTCTTTCCCTAGAATTCGCACTCTGACCAGGGCAGCCTGCATCTGGTGATCGAGCAAGGCAGTTACATAATGGCCTGTACATTTTACCCAGCATGGGACACTTAGGGGCAATGCTCACTCCAGAGTTTACCACCGGGTTGGTCGAGGCCTCGGAGGGCCTACATGTCCATTCACCTTCTGTCTCTGAACAATCTTTTTTTTCTTTCCTTTTTTTCATAATGTTGATTCTTAGCAAACATCTCATACCTCAAGTTTTGTCTTGGCATCTGCTGCTAAAGAATCCAAAATCTTTCTAGTGATTGTCGAACTATTTCATTATGCAGTAATTTGCTGCCCAGATTTACAAGGATAAATTATGTCCATTAAATAAAAGGAGTATTGTTGGACCATAATAAAATTCATATTTAGGTGTAAAAATCCTTAGAGTAAAATTTATTATGATACTCATCAATACAGTTAATTTGTATTCTTATAACATTATTGGTAAATGCTGATACTTAATTTGCTTTATCTATGCTAGTGGTTGAGGCTGGAAAATCAAGACACACAATGAATTTATCATAGCAACATAGTCATCAGGACATGAATATCTCTGTTACTTACGTATTTGAAAATAATTTTCTATAAAAACATTGGCATGAGTTGAGTTACTATGAATAAGATCCTTTTGTCAAAAGCATTTCTGCCTAGACTGTCAGAAGAAAGGTTGAAGAGAAAACTTGGAAACAAAATAGAAAGAATGTGATTTGTGATTTCACATTACAATGATCATCCTTTTCTTTTTGTATTTGTTTCTTGCCAAGACTTTGGTTTGTCACACTGTGGATGCAGGAATACAACTAAATAGAGGCTGTTTTTACATAAAATGACTATGAGATTTGTCACAATGTAAGGGATACTCTGTGTTTTGTGTAGTATTGCACATTGTGAGTATATACCTAATAAAAATCCAAAGTTACTGAATATTAAGAAATTACCCTAACATTCCATTTACATTTCAAGTGAAAAAAGAGTTTGTTTGTTAAAAAAAAAAATCTGTGCCGATGTTTACAACTTATGTTTTTCTTTCACTGATAGACCTAAATGGGTTATCTGGCAGCACAGAGGATATGGAAGACACTGAGAATTACATATTCACATAAGTATCTATAATTAATATCCAAATGTTTGTGGTATATATTAAAATATGACTATATATGTTTGATACTGTAGGATAGTGATCTGAAAATTGTGCAGCTTTCTAGCTAACAGAAGATTGATATTTGTGCCTTTTTTTATTTAGCTTAAGTCTCTTAAAAGTTCTATAATAGCCACGATTGTAAACTAAAAGAGAAAAAAAACAGAATCCTTAATTTTTTTAAATTCTATCACTCAAGGTAATAACTGAAGGAATTCACTTATTTAAAATGGAAATGTGGAAATTATTAAATTATATGAAACATGATTTCCATATGATAACTCATATGAGTAGTTATATACATTTAATACAATGCTACACTACAGAATTGAAAGTGATGCTTTGACTGATCTAAACATCAGGTTCTCATAATATTTAATATTTCATAGAACTCTTTATTCCGTAATTGTTCTTTCCATGATGACAACCCCTAGAAGAAAAGATGAATCCTTTACGTCTTGACGAAAAGTAGAAATGTGAATATTTTATTTTTTAATCCAATAGACAAAAGAGAGAACAAGCTTTCTTTTTGTAAACAAAACCGAGTAGACTTTTCACAGAATAAAGTCTATCATCGACTATAGCTTCAAAAGCAAAGTTCTGTCAAAATGAGTACCCAATTTAATTGGGCCAGTAAGTTATTCTATGGAAATTTAGGGTTCTAACGACTTTATGTCAAATAGTAAGAGTTACTGCACTTTGAGGTAGGTAGATAATGAATCTTGTCTGCATATTTTGAATGTACTCTTTAAATCATCAGATTTTAAACACTTTTTTTTTCCTATTTCAAATTCAATAGCAAAATCAAACTGTGCAATTATAAAATTAATTCTGAGGCTGAAAATGTATTCCAATTTTTGGTTGCATCAGCTAAATAAAAATGCTTTTATTATCACTTAATCTTAGTTAATATTCAATATTTGTTTAACCGGATATACCATTTACAATCAGTTCTCACAAGACTCTAAAACTATGAAAAGAGCAGGACTTCACCAGTTCAACACAGCTGTCTCACTAGAGATGATCCAGCTGTCACTTATGGTCAGCATCAGGCATCTGCCACTGAAGACTCTGCTCAAATCAAGAACTCTTTCTTGCAAGATGTTGATGACCATCTAGGTCAGCTTAGGACACTCTCCTTGTCCATGTTGCTTTCTTTGGAATGGTTTGTTAACTTATTTCCCTATCTCTTTTTCTCTCATTATTAGATGTTACTCTGATGTGGAAATCTTGATATATAACATTTATGTATCAATTTAGTATACTACTATGTATGATATGCAAAATCATCTGACTTGTGGATTGGCTTGTGCTTGTGTGCCCAGGGCTGTGACTACTGAGTGAACAGGTAGTGTTGACAATTGCCTCCATGAGAACACCATGTAGCTCATGGCTTTTATGATTAAATAAGCATCAGTAAAAGTCTGGTCTTGTGGAAAGACATAAAGATGCATAGACCTGATTATGTATGACTTTATGCCACTTAAATATTTGTGTTAATATGATTGTATATAAGTATTTATGTTAATTAGAGTGATCTTAAATATTGATGTTGACTGGAGTGCTCACCTCTTCAACTTTCCTACTGGATTTTCTCCTTCACTAATATAGTTTCAGTTATCATGAAAATAATACTAAAAACAACAATGTTGAATACTTATTAAAAGCTAGTCCTATGATGAGAATTTCATATTTATTTTTTAAATTAAATATTCACAATAACTTTGTGAGGTAGAAATTCTAATTGGCAGATGAGGAAATTGAGACTGGACTAAGTTAATAATAAGCACAATTTGATGCAGCTAGTTAATTGCAAAACCAGGATTCACAATCATGCTTTTCTGAAATCTGTGACTTGGGGATTCTGCCCTTAACAAACTTGACATCTTGATCAAGAAAACTTGATCTCAAACTTATCAGGTCATAAAATACACTAACAAATATATGTTTCAGGCTCTAACTTTTTTGAGATCTATAATTTCAATTATGTTTACACTTGATCTTATCCAAAAGGCCAAGAAATGATACAATTGCTTTTATATTAGAAGAAAGTGAGGAAGTTGAAAAGATTGAAGTGAAAGGAGAGAAAAAAGATGGGATACACTGGGAACGGACAAGTAGAATTAGAAGGAAAAAAATGGGAAAACAAAGAGAGGTAGGAGTAATGCAGAGAAAGAAGAATAAATGGGATGATATGGTTTGGGTCTGTGTTCCTGCCAAAATGTCATGTTGTATTGTATTCCCCAGCATTGGAGGAGGAGCCTGTTGGGAGGTGATTGGATCATGGGGGTGGATTTCTCCCTTGCTGTTCTCTGGATGGTGAGGGAGTTCTCACTAGACCTGGTTGTTTAAAAATGTGTGGCACCTTCCCCTTTGCTCTCTCTTCCTCCTGCACCTGCCATGTAGATGTGCCTTCTTCCCCTTTGCCTTCTGCCATGATGGTAAGTTTCCTGAGTCTTCCCCAGCCATGCTTCTTGTATAAACTGCAGAACTAAGTCAGTTCAACCTTTTTTCTTTATAGATTACCCAGGCTCAAGTAGTTCTCTATAGAAATGTAAGAACGGACTAATACAGAGGAAAACATGCATTTATTGAATGCAGATACTTTGACATCCATTCACAAATTTATCAATGTATTATTCACAATTTAGTGAGTTTAGTTTTATTATCTGTGTTCATATTGATAAAGACATTGACTATTCAACCCAGTATATTTTAAACTAATTTCATTAACTCAGCTTCTAAAGATGTCCAGTTAATAGCAATATCCATCATCCAAGTACTCAAAGCAGAAAATTCTGAACTGTATCTGACTCATTTTCCCTGTTGCCCATGCTCAATGATACGTAAAGATGATAGAGTCAAATTAGGATTATATCATTTAATATTATTTCACATTCAAAAATGAATAAAAAAGTGAATGGAAAGACACATAGAGCAGTGACTCTACTCCCAGTCTTCTCAGGACACGGATGTTACAAACTTTCTTTTATGTGAAATTTAAAAGTGAATTAGCCTTCCAACTTGAATAAGCCAAAGGTTTCTCTGAATAACTAATGTTATGTCTCTGTTCAAGTGTCTGTCTTGACACAGAGAACCATAGGAAGGGACATGTTATAACATATAAGGAGCTGTTGATGCAGGATCTGTTCATGCTTCTGAACCAGTAAGGCTGAGTAAGGTAAATATCAATTCTCTTTTTAGAGTTACATGTTTACTATGAGTGATAATATATTGTATTCTATTACCAATGTAGCCAGTCATCTTTTAAAAGTTATTGTAAGAACACATGCTAGAATGATAGAAGATTGGCTCGGAGAAGCAGAGGATAATTACTACTCATTACCATAGTGGGAGAGGGGTTATTGGCAGGAAGAAAGTGAATTGATGGAGAATGCATGTCTTTATGCCAAAAACAAATGTTAAGAATAGCAAATTAAATAGGAATCCTTCTGAAAAGTATGAGTTCGGAAGTTTTTAAAGGGCACAACCACAAGCATTGAGTTGCTCAATATCTCCAATGATTTTATGACTTTAGAAAAAGTTGCTATTCAATCTATCTGTTGCAACTATCACAGGGTACTCATTTTCACTCTAGATTGGAACTTCTACAGTACTGTTGACACCTAAGGATTTCTTCCTTGATTCGAAATTTATCCTGTAAATACTAATTTCTTTAAATAATTATAACACATTTTAACAATTATTTTAAAAATTCTGTTAAATGTTTAATTTATAAAAGTACACATCTTAAAGCCTTTTAAATTCCTTTTCTAAATATCACTTTCATGGATTTTAATTTCTTGCTTAAAAAATAATACTATCCAGAAGACCAAATACTTCTTATAAATCTAAAAAAATTAATAAATACAATGATGCAAAGTTATTTTAATAGCTGTATTAGTCAGGAACTAATTAGTCAGGGATTAATACAGCTATTAGTCTCCAGAGACAGAATTAATAGCATATATGTATATATAAAAGGCAGTTTATTAAGGATAATTGACTTACACGGTCACAATGTAAAGTCTCACAATAGGCCATCTGCAAGTTGAGGAGCAAGGAAGCAAGTGGTAAATTAGTTCAAATCCCAGAACCTCAAAAGGAGGAAAGTCAACAGGGCAGCCTTCCACCTGTGGCCAAAGGTTGGAGAGACCCTGGCAAACCACTGGTGTAGTACCAAGAATCCAAAAGCTGAAGAGCTTGGAGTCTAATGTTTGAGAGCAGGAATTATCCAGCACAGGAGAAAGATGAAGGCTGGAAGACTCAGCAAGTCAGCTTATTCTAACCATACTGGTAGTTGATTAGGTCGTGACCATGGAGGGTGAGTCTGCCTCTCCCAGTCCACTGATTCAAATGTTAATCTCCTTTGGCACCACCCTCACAGACACACCCAGGAACAATATTTTGCATCCTTCAATCCAATCAAGTTGACACTAATATTAACCATCACAATAGCTTAGTAGATTTAAATTTAAAACAAGATAAATTATTTAATTAAAAATCAAGTTTGAGTTAAAGATGGTAAATCTCCTAGTCAAATTTATCTATGTATACAAAATATCAAAAAATATAGTCTTTTGGCAAAAAAAAAAAATATGTATATATGTATGATGTGTTTCATGCAGAATACATCTCTGGATTTAAATTTTATCAGCCACGATTTGTTTATCTTTAAATCACATTTATGCTACACGAAAATTGATTTATAAAATTAATTTTATGGAATTTTGTACTTAAATATTAAAATATATTTTTTCTACTAGTAAAATAAACTGAACAATGGAATCTAAAACGTGCCTTTACCTTTTTTATAGGAACCTTAAACTTGATAGAATCTTGAGTTTTCTTAGACACTATGGTTATTCATCTCTAACAGATATTTGAAATTGTACCCATGTGAGACTTGTGATTTTCTTACTTGAAGTCACAACACATGGGTCATTAAACTAGTATTTACACTTAGGTAAAAAATATATCTTTAACTTCTAATTTAACATTAACCTAATTTTGGCATTCTACACTAACTCAAGTATGGGCAAGAATAATAAGATTTAAAAAGTTATAAATTCTATTCCATTTCCAAACAGAAAATTCTTGTATTTTTCTCTTCAATGAATATTGTGAATTCCTGGTTTTTCAATGTGCTTTTATCAACAACAATTATTCTTTTGCTGATGAAACAAATTTTGGCAATGTATGCATACTTTTAGTTTGCCACATTTAACAAATTAATTTTGAATTTTTATGGGTACTTAATAGGTAAATATATCTATGGATTACATGAAATATTTTGATACAAGCATTCATTGGGTCATCATATCAGGGTAAATGGGGTATCCGTCACCTCATGCATTTATTCTTTGTGTTACAACCAATCCAATTATATCCTTATTTTAAATTGTGCATTTTAAATTATTATTTTAAAAGCCATTTTAACTGGGGTAGAAAAATGTCTCATAGTTTTGATTTACACTTCTCTGCTGATTACCGTTGTTGAGCACCTATTTATACATTTGTTTGCCATTCGTATGTCTTCTTTTGAGAAATACCTATTCAGATCTTTTGCACATTTCTAAAATTGGATTATTGAATTTTTACTATGGAATTGCTTGAGCTCCTTACATGTTCTGGTTACTAATCCCCTGTCAAATGGGTAGTTTGCAAATACTTTCTCCCATTCTGTGGATTGTCTCTTCACTTTGTTGTTTGTTACCTTTGCTGTGCAGAAACTACTTAACTTGGTGTGATTTTATTTGTCTTTTTGCTTTGGTTGCTTGTTCTTGTAAGGTATACTCAAGAAATCTTTTCCCAGTCCAATGTCCTGGATAATTTTCTTCTAGTCATTTCATAGTTTGAGGTCCTAGATTGAAGTCTTTAATATATTTTGATTTGATTTTGATATGTGGTGAGAGATAGGGATATAGTTTTATGTTTCTGCATATGAATATCTAAGTTTCCCAGTTCTATTTATTGAAGAGACTCTCCCTTCCCCAGTATATCTTCTTGGCACCATTGTCAAAAATGAGTTCACTATAGATACATTAATTGATTTCTGGATTCTCTATTTTATTCCACTGGTCAATTTGTCTTTTTTTTTTTTTTTTTTTTTTTTTTTTTATGCCAGTACCAGGTTGTTTTGGTTACTATGCCTCTGTAGTATTATTTGAAGTCAGGTAATATGATTCTTCCAAGTAATTTCTCTTTTTGCTTAGGATAGTGTTTAGTCTGTTCTCACACTGCTAATAAAGACATACCTGAGACTGAGTAATTTATAAAGAAAAGAGGTTTAATGGCTCCACAGTTCCACATGGTTGAAGAGGCCTCAAAATCATGGCAGAAGACAAAGAAAGAGCAAAGGGACTTCTTACAGGTTGGCAGGCAAGAGGTCGTGTGCAGGGGAACTCCCTTTCATAAAACTATCAGATCATATGAGACTTATTCACTATCATGAGAAAGCATGGGAAAAACTTGCCCCCATGATTCAATTACCTCCTATTTAGTCCCTCCCATGAAATGTGGAAATTATAGGAGCTACGATTCAAGATGAGATTTGGGTGGCGACACAATCAAACCATATTATTTCACCCATAACTCATATCAGACAGCCTTAGTTATTCTGGGTATTTTTTAATTCTATATAAATTTTAGAATTGTTTCTTCTATTTTTGTGAAGAATATCAGGATATTTTGATAGAGATTGCAGTAAATATGTACATTGCTTTGGATAACATGGACATTATAACAATATTGAATTTCCAATCCATAAACATAAAATACCTTTGCATTTTTTGTGTGTACTCATCAATTTTATGCATAAATACTTTATAATTTTCACTGTAGAGATCTTTTACTTCTTTAAGTCCTGAATATTTAATTTTATTTGCAGCTATCATAAATGAGGTTAGTAGTTGATTTTTTTTTCAGATTGTTTTCTGTTGGCATGTAAAAAGCTACTGATTTTTGTATGTTGATTTTGTGACCTGCAACTTTTTGAATTTGTTTATCAGTGCTAACAGGTTTTTTTTTCCAGATATAAGATCATATCATCTACAAAGAAGGATAATTTGATTTCTTTGTTTCCAAGGTGCATATTCTTATTTTTTCTCATTCAATTGCTCTAAGACTTCCAGTACTCTGTTGAGTAACAGTAGTGACAATGAGCATATTTTTCATGTCCCTGATCTTAGAGAAAAGGCTTTTAATTTTTCTGCATTCAGAGTGATATTAGCTATAGGTCTGTCATATATGACTTTTATTATGTTTAGGTATGTTCCTTGTATATCCATATTTTGAGGGTTTTAACCATGAAAGGATGTTGAATTTCATCAAATGCTTTTTCAGCATCAACTGAAATTATCATAAGGTTTTTGTCCTTCATTCTGTTGATATGAAAATCACATTGATTGATTTGCAACTTTTGAACCATTTTTCTTCCCTGTGATACATTCCAGTTGGTCATGATGAATAAACCTTTTAGCATGTTGTTGAATTCAGTTTGCTAGTATTTTGTTGAGGATTTTTTCATAAATATTTATCAGTAATACTGGCATGCGGTTTTCCTTCTTGATGTGTCTTTTATTGGTTTTGGTATCAGGGTAATCCTAACCTCTAGAATGAATTTAGAAGTATTCTCTCCTCCTGTGTTTTTTGAAATAGTTTGAGTAGGATTGGCACTGTTTCTTTTTTTTTTAATGTTTGGTAGAATTCGTTACTAAAGCCACCAAGTCCTGGGCTTTTCTTTGCCGGGAAACTTTATTACAACTTTTATCTCATTGCTTCTTATTGGTCTGTTCGGGTTCTGAATTTCTTTATAGTTCAATCTTGTTAAGTCATATGTGTCTAGAAATGCATTCATTTTGTCTAGATTTTCTAATTTATTGGCATGTAGTTTTTCATAGTAGCCACTAATGATTATTTGAATCTCAGTTATCAGTTGTAATGTCTCCTTATTCAACTCTGATTTTATTTTTCTGGGTCTTCTGTCTTTTCTTCTTAGTCCTGGCTAATATTTTGTCAACATTCTCTGTCTTTTCAGAATCAACATTTATATTGTTGATCTTTCGTATTATTATTTTTTTTTTCATTTCAATTTCATTTACTTCACTTCTGATCTTCATTATTTCTTTTCTCCTGCTAATTTTGGGTTTGCTTTGCTCTTGCTTTGTTGTTGTTGTTGTTCTTTAAGATGCATCATTAGGTTGTTCATTTAAAGTTTTTTAAATCATGTAGGCACTTATGTCTATAAAATGTTCTTTTAGTTTTTTTTGCTGTATCCCATAGATACAGTATGTTGTGTTTCCATTATCATTTCCTTTATAAATTTTTTAAATTTTCTTCTTAATTTCTTTATTGACCCACTGCTCATTCAGGAGCATATTATTTAATTTCGATGTGTTTGTACATTTTCCAAAATTACTCCTGTTATTGACTTCTAGTTTCATTCCATTGTGAACAGAGAAGATGCTTGATATTAATTTAATTGTACTGAATACTTTTAGACTTGTTTTGTGGCCTAACGTATGGTCTATCATTGAGAATGATCCATGTGCTGAGAAGAAGAATTTATATTCTGTAGCCATTGGATGAAAAGTTCTGTAAATAGCTAATAGGTCTATATTTGTTTTATAGTGTAGATTTAGCCAAATGTTTTTTGTTGGTTTTCTGTTGGAATGACCTGTCCAGTGAGGAAACTGGGATGTTAAAGTTTCTGGCTATTATTTTTTTGGGGCCTATCTTTCTTTAACTCTAGGTGTATTTGACATTTATCTGGGTGCTCACATGTTGGATGGATATATATTTAAAATTGTTATATCCTCTTGCTAAATTGATGAATCTCTCATTATATAATGACCTACTTTGTTTCTTCTTATAGTTTTTGCCTGGAAATTTATTATGTCTGATATATATGTGTGTGTGTGTGTGCGCATATATATGCCTTTCACCATGATTGTAAATTTCCTAAAGCCTCCCCAGCCATGTAGAACGGTGAGTCAATTAAACATCTTTTCTTTACAAATTACTCACTCTCAGGTATTTTTTCATAGCAGTGTGAGAATGGACAAATAAAGTTACTTATTGTAGTGTTTTTTTGTTTTTTTGTTTTTTTTTTTTTCCTATATGGGCTTTTTTGCACTCATCCTTCTTGGGAAGGCTTTCCAGGTATTTAAAACAACTCTGTGTAATGATCTAAGCCAAATCTGCATCAGGGGCCACCCTGTGCCTAGTAATTCTGTGGTTCTTGCAGACTCATAGAAGTACCTACTTGGTGATTTTGGATAAGAGCTGGAAGAATTACCTGTATGATGAAACAGAGACTCTTGTTCTCTTCCCTAACTTTCTCCCAAACAAATGCAGTCTTGTTTTCTGTGCTGAGTGGCCTACAGCTGGGGGTGCGCTGACACAAATACACTTGTAGCTCACATCACTGGAACTAAACCAGGTCAGATCTAAAGCCAGCCCAAAACAGGGTCTCACCCAAGGCCCACTGTAGCCATTTACCTGACTATTGCCTATGTTTGCTCAAGGCCCAAGGGCTCTGCAACAGGTAGGCGTTAAAGCCAGACAGACTTATGTCCTTTCCTTCAGGCCGGCAAATTCCTTAAGTGCCAGGTTGGTCCAGAGATGTCATTGAGGAGCCAGGGACTCAAAAACATTAGAAATCTACCTGGTGTTCTATTGTATATTAGCTGATCTGAAATTCAAACGACTTTTTTCTCCCCTTTACGCAGTCAGAGGAGCCTCACTCTGGATACCACCACAACAGGCCCATGGGGAGTACTGACAGACTATCTCTGATGTTCTGTTAAGGCCCAGGAGCTCTTCATCAGTTTGTGGTGAATGCTGCCAGGCCTGTGACTTCACCCTCTGGCCCAGGGCAAGTCTGTAATAACTGTTCAGGAGGCAAGGCCTGGAACTGGGGACCCCACAGCCACTTGGTGATCTACACAAAGTCTCCTTAACTTTTCCCCCTGCATTTTTGAAGAATAAGGAGTCTCTCATTACAACCATCACAGCTAAGAATGTGCTGGGTGGCACCTGAAGCCACCATGTCTCAGAGTCTCACTCAAGGCCCACAGCATACTACCTGGGTATTGCTGCTGCTTATTCAAGGAGCAAGGGCTCTTCAGTCAGCACGCTGGGTCTTTCCATGACTTTTTTTTTTTTTTTTCTTTAAGGCAGCAGATTTCAATCTGGCCCAGGGTGTGTCTAGAAATGTCATGTGGGAGCTAGAGCAAGGAAAGGGGGCCTTACAACTCTGAGTGGTTCCCTATCCTACTGTGGGCTGAGCTGTATCCAAGATGCAAAACAAAGTCCTCTTTACTCTTCCCCTTTCTCTCCCCAAGGAGAAGAAAGGGGCCTCCCTTCGAGCCACGAGCTATGCTGCCTGGTTTTGGAGGATAGTGGCATAAGCATCCCCTTAGCTGCCCCAGCTGGTATTTTATGTGCTCCCCCAATCCACTGGCTCTTAGCCAAGCTCAACACTAATACTCACCTAGGAGTTACAGTCTTTGTGGCCTAGGCTGCCTTTCAAATTTATTTGGAGTCCCAGAGCACTTTATCCTTCTGTGGAACGACTTAGTAGAACTCAAATCCTGACCACTGTGATGGGCTATTCCCTTCTGACTAGGGCTGGTCTAAATTGTCCCTCTGTGTGAAGGCATCAACTGAGTTTAGTTTGGTTTTGCTTTCTGCTATGACAGGGCAGCACTGAATTCAATGCAGTCTCGCAATCATTCCACTCTCCCCCCTTCAAGTGCACAGATTCTCTCTTTATGCCATGCAGCTGCTGCTGGGGAGAGGGGTAGGGGTGGCATTAGTAATTCAAGACTGTCTTTTCTACCCACCTCAGCTCTTCTTTCGGTGATACAAAGTTAAAAGCAGGTACTATGCATGCTCACCTGATTTTTGGTTCTTATAATGGTGATTTTTTTGTGTAGGTAGTTGTTAAATTTGCTGTTCCTGTAGGGGGGACATTCAGTGGAGCCTTCTATTCAGCCATCTTGCTCCACTTTGTTGCTACATATATTTTACAAGCCATCTTTAACCTATGAAATCTTTGCTTTTGACACACAAGATTCTCCAGGATTATCTTGCACATTTTCTATTCCAGATGGGATTAGCTATTTCTTCACAAAAACCTTACTTCTTTCTAGATAAATGGTAAAAAACCGTTGTGAGAATTAAGTAGAAAAACAATTTAAAATTATCATACAATTTAATTATTCAATGGCAACTTTGAGTATGGTAGTCTCTTCTAAAGCCACTCCTTATTTTACTACATGGAAAAAATGGATTATATATACTTCTAACTTCTGTGTTAATTGGTTAAATCCTGTGCATCTCTTTTTCCATATCTGCTAACAAAGTTGACTTCTACAGACCTGAATTTTGTTTCTAAAAATTAACTACTAAAAGTCTAGCAAAGACCTTAAATCTGTAGCTCTTTATAATTGCCAATAGGGTGTAAAAGGAGCTAGATGAGCTCAATATTCGAATATATATATATATATATATATATATATATATATATAGAGAGAGAGAGAGAGAGAGAGAGAGAGCACATGAGAGACAGAGCAGTATCCTAGTGTATTATTAACTAAGTCAGGTAATCTGATTTGATAAAGTGTGAAATTGAGAACTTTCAGAAGAATATCAATTTTTTGTTGCAATAAGGGGAAGTTGAATATTTGTTTCATATTAATATAAAACTATTTGAAAGCATAATTTAAACAAGGAAGTTTCATGAAACTACTAGGATTTTGAAATTCTTTTATTATCTTGATCAAAAAATGTGTTAAGTAAACCTGTAATACTGGGTTGTGCCTAACCTAATAACACATTACTACAGTAATAATATTGTAGTTGATATTTCTGTATCCCTAATCTGTGTAAATACTTGTAAAATCATCTATTAATGCATGAGACGATGGTGGCATTTTCCTGTTATCTATGCTTATGGTGGAAAAATGAAAGCTTATGACTCTACTAGAGTTATTATTTAACAAAATAATTAGAGCTTGCATTTTTTGTTAAATTTCACTTATTAGAATTACCTCTCTAAAACATAGAATCAGTATGCTTCTGCCTCAGCCTCTTCTTGTATTTTATTGAAGACTTGCTAACCTCTGTATAAACATCTTAGAAAAACATTCAAGCTCTTCTACAATCTGGTACCAGTATATATTTTGGTTTGTTTATTCCTACTGAAATTCTAGATACCCAGCGTCTTCCCCTTTCGCAAACTATGCAGGTTAACATGCCAGAATTTTGCCGTATTTTAAATGATTATTTTGAAATGCCTTTGAGACACTACATTTATCATCTACCTTGCTCATATTTTCAAAAAAAAAAAGAAACCATCCAAGAAAAAGAGATGAATGCTTCAATGCTATTCCTCAACTGTTACTCTATACTTGTGTTTATTTTTATGTATTTGGCTTCCTTTTCCACACACATGGTCTTGTTCTGATTCCTGAGAAATACAGTCGTACGCTTTCTTCATCTCTCTCATTTATGCCAGAAGTTCAGACTCAAAAACCATAAGATGTTCAGACTCAAAAAATATATTCAAAACCTTATTGGAATGCAAAAAATTCCAATAAAAATAATTCAACAAAATGCCAAATAAAATCCTTGAAATATTTAAAATTGAAGTCAACTGTGTTTTTCATAAATTCATTATTTCTTCAATAACCTACCAAAGATCTTAGGCAACCTTGAGAAAAGAAATGTCCAGGGAAGTAGTTATTCTCCTCCTGTTTTGTTGCTATGTAGCGTACTTTATTATATGTGGTAGGACAAAAGTCACTTATGTTTATGTTTTCTTTTATTCTAAGTCTTTTTAATCTCCAGAGAGCCTTAGACATCTCTCAAACTTTTCATTCAGTGCATGTTTTTAATAACAATCAGAAACTGTGACCCTTACCTGCCTGCTTTTTCTCTTTTTTGTTTAAAAAATCTTCTTTGTTCTTCGAGTAAATTAAAACATCATCTCTTTCAAACTCTTGCCCAATCCAATAAAACCTTTAGCCTACCTATTACTCCCTTCTCAGTGCATCTGTACCCATTAAAATTAGTTTTTACTGCATATATCAAAACAAAACAAAAGGTAATCTTGAAATATATTTCATACTCATAAAAACACAACACTGAGAGGCAGATTTTTCCTCAACTTAACGGCTCAGTGGTCGTCAAGATGACAAACACCTCCATTTTACATTTTGAATGACAGTTTAACATGGCTCCTTTTGCTGATTTTTTATTCTGTTTTGCATATTATAATGGAATTAAGAGGGCTTAAAGAAATATACAGAAAAGGAAAGAAGATGTTTACTGAGAAACAACATAAGCAGAGGTTGTGATCTGAAAGGAAAACTTAAAGCTTGTTTAAATAGTACTGAGAGGACTTCAGTGCTTGCAAAGTTCCAGAAGATGGGATAAAAGATAAACAGAGAGAGAATCAGAATAAACTGGATTAGGAAAAGAGAATGAACAGATTGGCATGCCACATAAAAGTGTTTGGACTGGGAATTACATAATTATTCTGTTATGATTAAATATATTTTATGAAAAATATTTTTTACCAAAAATATGAAGAAAACATTAAAGCACTAAAGGATGTGCAGATTTACAGATTAAGAATTTAGTCATGATAAGAGGGGATGGAGGCTTACATTAGGGCAGAGGCTGTGGAATGGAATAAGTTTAAATGAGATCTTACATTTAAAGATTTAGTACAGAAGTCATCTCGTCTTCCCAACAAGCTATTGATGTTGCTACTGCCACAGGAGAGTGTTATGCTGCTCCTTTAATGAGAAGACTATATATTTATATTTTTATTTAAGAGAGAATAAGTTGTCTTTGGTTGTTTCAGTTGTATTTTCAGTAGTCTTAGCATTTACTGTGAAATAAAAGTTTCAAAGGCTAAAAATACATGAAGATACAGGCTGCGCAATTATAATAATGAGCTCCAACTTGACCTCTATCAAATAAAAAAACATGTAACCACATGAATCAAAAAGGTTGAATTGAAATTGAGCAAATAAAATTGTTCAAAGGCATATAAGATCTTTGATATAAATATCTTATTTTTTATCTTAAGTTACTAATTTTTATGCTCTTTTTGTCCATATTCTCCTTTAAATACTTCCAATGTTTCTGTGGGGCATAAATAAGTGTAAATAGAAAATCATATTTCATTCTCTTCTAATCTATTAAGCAAAGGAGACCCAGGCAATTCAGAAATGTAGATAAATTTAATGAACTTAAACACTGTATGACTTTCAACTACACACTTCTAAAATTATTTAAAGGGAGATAATACAGTTATGAATCACTTACAACAGGAATACATTCTGAGAAATGCATCCTTAGGCAACGTGCAACCATGAGTGTATTGACACAATCCTAGATAGCATAGTCTACTACACAGTTATACTATAAGACTATTGCTCCGAGGCTACAAATCTCTACAGTATGTTATCGTACTGAATACTGTTGGCAAATGTAACACAATGGTAAGTATTCATATACCTAAAGAGAAAAGGTACAGCAAAATATGGTTAAAACAAAAAGATTTTTTAAAAGTGTACACCTGCATAATACACTTACCATAAATGAAGTTTGAAGGACTGAAAGTATCTCTGGGTGAGACAATGAGCAAGTGATGAGTGAATATGAAGGTGTATAACATTAGCATACTCTACTGTAGACTTTATAACAACTTACACTTAGGCTTCACTAAATTTGTTAATAATATTTTCTTTCTTCAATAATATACTAAGCTAAGTTTATAGTAATTTTTTTACTTAATAAACTTTTAATTTTTTAATGTGGCTCTTTTGTAATAACACTTAGGTTAAAACACGAACACATTGTTCAGCTGTACAAAAATATCTTCTTTATTTATACTGTTATCTATAAGGTGTATTCTGTTTTTAATTGATTTTTTTTCTTTTCAAACATTTTTGTTAGCACATTGACTCTCATTAACCTAGGCTTACACAGGGTCAGGACCATCAATATCACAAACTTCCATCTCTATAGCTTGTCCCACTGGTAAGTCTTTAGGGGCATTAACACTCATGGAGCTGTCATCCTCTATGGTAACAATTCCTTCTCCTGGAATACCTCCTGAAGGACCTGCCTGACACTGTTTTACAGTTGATTTTTCTTATAAATAGAAAGAGTGCCATCTAAAATGACAAAATGTGTAATAAATACATAAACCAGTAATATAATCATTTGTTATTATCAACTACTGTATACTATATAATTGTATGTGCTATGCTTTTATATGACTGGCAGTGCAGTATATTTATTCACACAGGGATCACCACAAACACCTGAGGAATGCATTGCACTACCATGTTGTGATGGCTATGACATTACTAGGTGATAGGGAATTTTCGGCTCCCATGTAATATTATAGGACCACTGTTGTGTATGCATCCTGTTGTTGACTGAAATGTCATTATGTGACATATGACTGCATATATACTATGTTACAGAATATATTTTTTCATTATTTCATAATAATAAACCTCACAACCTTAATTTGAAAAAGGTTTCACAGCAAATATTTTCACATATTTGTGTAAATATGGAATTTTTTTACGTATGTAAAGCATTACACACAGCTCAACTAGGTGTGTATTAAGACTCAAACATGCTCTGAATAAATTTCTTATGCCAATAAACATCATAATACATGAATTACCAAATCAGGTCAGCACCATTACAGTCTCAAATTTAGTAAAGACATTTATTAAATAAATATCAATATTTTGCTTGAGGTCAAACTCAAATATTCAGGTTTCACTTAATTATACTTGAAACGTATATATACATTTTAAATGTTTTATATATATTATATATAAATATAGACATTCATATCTATTGTGTGTATATATGCACACACACTATATATATAAAATATATACACACTATATATGTACACTTTCAGACTAAAGTATATATATACACTTACATATAATTTTTATGCTCTTTTTGTTATATATGTATGTATGTGTATATACAGACTAAAATTCTCAGGGATCTCTTTCAACATATCCCTTACATTTGGTTGTAAGTACTTTAGGAGTAGGGTATGTGTCTGAATCATCTTCCTCTTCCAACATCATTCCAAACACCTACCAGTGTACTTTTAGTATAGTAGGCTCTTGGAGAGTCACACAGAGATGTGTTAAGACACCTGTCATTATATAAGTTCTATGATTGAGAAAAAAAATGTACCAAATTATAAATAAATATGCAAAAATCTAGTATTAGCTTCTCATTTCTTGACTCTGCCCTACCTATTATTTTGGGGTACCCATTCTTTGTGAATTGAAAATCAAGCTAATTTTCAGTTTTATCTGGAGTCAGGAAAGAATAACTATTCTAAGTCTCACCAAGTTTATTCTGTCATAAACTCAGCAGTTTGAGTACCAACACATTAGAATAGCTTATTGGCCATGAATTTAAACAATTATGGCAAAAGAGTTGTGAGAATTGAGGGAAAATTGAGTGAGAACAGCTAATGATTTAAGAGAGCTATACTTTCCAACTATATAAAAGGAAATTAAAACATATCTAAAATGTATTAATCAAAAACAGCAGTATAAGAAAAGTATTATGATATGTTTAGGTAAATTTTTAAAAAGCTGAAAATGTTAATATAGTTTGCCTTTGTATAACAGGAACAATAGGTAATGGTTAGATGGGACAGGTGATTGCTATCTTTCATTGTAAGTTATTTAACACTAGTATATTTTCAACTATATACATTTATTACTTCGATAAAATTTAAATTAATGTTATGTAAGGGTTTTTATAAGAAATGTAGGTTTAAATAAGAGCTTCTTTTGATCAAATAATTTCACATATATTGAGAACTAATTAACAAAGAGAAACATTTTAGGAAGTAAACGAAAATAATTGAACCTGTATAAGAATTTTGAGAAGATAATTAAATATTATACAATAAAATATTAGATAAATCAGAAAATTAGAACAGATAAGTATTAAAGAAAGAAAAGAAACAATGGAGAGAAGAGGAAGAATAAAAATTGCATTAAAATTGAGGAGAGATATAAATTGTCACTAACATGAAGTAAACGCAGAAATACAATATAGAAAACATATCGGCCGGGCACGGTGGCTCAAGCCTGTAATCCCAGCACTTTGGGAGGCCGAGATGGGCGGATCACGAGGTCAGGAGATCGAGACCATCCTGGCTAACATGGTGAAACCCCGTCTCTACTAAAAAATACAAAAAACTAGCCGGGCGAGGTGGCGGGCGCCTGTAGTCCCAGCTACTTGGGAGGCTGAGGCAGGAGAATGGCCTGAACCCGGGGGGCGCAGCTTGCAGTGAGCTGAGATCCGGCCACTGCACTCCAGCCTGGGCGACAGAGCGAGACTCTGTCTCAAAAAAAAAAAAAAAAGAAAAGAAAAGAAAAAAAAAAGAAAACATGTCTTACAATTGTGAATATGACAGAAAGATATTGGGGACAAGAGTTAAATACATTGTATAAATATAATAGGCCGGGCACAGTGGCTTATGCCTGTAATCCCAGCACTTTGGGAGGCCGAGGCGGGAGGATCACGAGGTCAAGAGATCGAGGCCATTCTGGCTAATATGGTGAAACCCTGTCTCCACTAAAATAAAATTAGTTACTAAAAGTCCAAAAATTAGCTGAATGTAGTAGCACGCACCTGTAGTCCCAGCTACTCCGGAGGCTGACGGAGGAGAATCGCTTGAACCAGGGAGGCGGAGGTTCCAGTGAGCTGAGATCAAGCCACTGCACTCCAGCCTGGCAACAGAGTGAGACTCCGTCTCAAAATAAAATAAAATAAAATAAATACATTGTATAAATATAATAATACTTTGCTAATATCTACTAAGAACTTTGTGCATAGTGCATCTTGAACAACGTACAGCTTTTCACAATTTTATAACTGCTAACATCTTGTAGTAAACACACAACTTACTATTTTTTAAAATGTTGATTTAACAAGAAAATGAAGTAAAATGAAAAACATAGTAAATACGTGACTAGATTCAAAACTCCTGCGGAAAATGACTCTTTTTTTCTTAGAACTCTGCATCAGTTTCTGAACAGCCAAACTAAAATAGAACTTCAGTCTCCTTGCAGAATGCTGACTAGATTAATTAAAGTAGGTAGAACTGACTGCTGTAGTTGAATTACAGCCTTTTCTAAGAGCAGTTACTGTTTTATTCTTTGTATTTTATTGACCCTTTTATGAGTTCTACTGCTAAGTCAATTCTAATCACTGCATGAACTGGAAAAATTCCACTTTCCACTGCCAGATCAATTATAGTCACACAATCAATAGCTGGTACTTCAGTCTTTTTGATAAAAAGAACATAAAAAAGAAAAGAAGAGAAACTCTACTAAAACACAAAGCAGAAATAATATTACTTCTATATTCTTTTTTAAAAAGGAAATTCAGTTAAGCACATAATTATTCACGTTGGATATAAACTTCCATAATAAAAATTATTTATATGGAAAAATAATATTTTCAAATTAATTATTTAACCTATTTTAATTGACTCCTAGCAGATTATTTGACAGTTTACACTTAAGATTTCTTACATACTTATTACATGAATCTCTTGTGCAAGTTATATACATCAGACTGAAACAATTTACATCTAGATTTCACATTGAGCCTGAGACCCGCTGGCTGCTCCTCTATTTCATTATTTTTTCTGTCTCACCAATAATTTTCTTGTTTCAAGGTCATACCACCTTTTATTTTTCTCTTGTTATAAACTCTAGAATGAATTTCCATTATTCTCAACACTTTCAAAACGTAAGAGTTTTCATTTTAAAAATTTTTTTAATCCTAAATAACTGCAGCTATTATTTCTAAGTCACTAATAATGCATTTCTCTAAATATCTTTGATCTCCTAAAATATAATGACATTTGTTTACATAATTATAATTCAGAACACCCGAGGGACCAAATTTCCAACATGTCCAATGTTTAAATTGTCTTTTGTGACATTAAATACTTAACTTCTGTATTTTCCTCTTCCTATTTTTCTTGAGAATTTATTATTAAGAATTGTGTTTGGTCTCATAGTGATTTTCAATCTGTCACCACTTTCCTAAGTATCTGGATTCCTGGATTGTTCAGAAACTACTGGAGTTTCCCCCTTGAACCACATTATTTTGATTAGTCTCTGGGAGCATATTTTCAGTTTTCGCATGATAAACATGGTACATGCCTGTATAAATGATTAAAAAATACATCTCAACATCAGTTGTATCCCCCTTGTGTCCCATGCCAGTCAGAATACAGTGAAAATATTTAGACAAAACAGAATGCAGAAAACATTTCTGCAGCATTGAAGAAACTCCTAGAGGATGTTTTATACCATCACTAAATATTGTGTAGTTTCTCTGGATTGCTGAGACTTAGAGGGATATAGAATTAGTGAAATCCTATAAATTATTATGGTTCAGGTTTTCATTAGAAAACTGTAGGGAAATCTCTCACAGTTTACAGTTGTTGGTGAGATTAGAATATGTAACACTAAAAGTCTTCCTCTAATATTTGCTTGATACAGTTTACCTATCAGTAGGTGTGTCGTAGGTGGTGAATGAGGACATGGAGCCTTGAACAGGACCTAATAGGTTTTCTTTTTGCCATTTTGCCAAAAGATATCATATAATCTTTCATTTAGTAAAAATATAAAATTCTACTTATTTTAAGTGTATGAATAAGCTTGCACAAAATAAAAGAAATCCTCATGATAGTGTGGTAAGCAGAATAATGGTCCCCAAAGATGTTCACGCCATAATCCCTGGAACCTGTATATATATTACTTTACACTCCTTTACATAGCAAAGGGGACTTTGTAGATGTGACTAAGATTATTGAACTGGAGATGTGGACATTATGTTGGATTATCCAGGTGAGCCAAATTGATTGCACAAATCTTTAAACGCAAAGATCCTTTCTCAGCTGTGGGTAGAGAGAGATGTGATAACAAAAGAAGGGTCAGAGAAAGCAATGCCGCTGGCTTTAAAGGTGAAAGAAGATCAAAAGCCAAGGAACGCCAGTGGCATCAAGAGAATGGAAAAGGCAAGAAAATGGATTGTGCTCCAGAGAATTCAGAAAGGAAGTGCTCAATTGTAGCCTAATGAGGTTCAGGTCAGACTTCTGACCTGCCGAACTGCAAGATAATTCATTACAACAGTAAGGAAATGAACAGAGCCAATGATTAAGTGAATCCAGGGAAGTGATGACTGTCTTCACAGGATAGCTTGAGTCATCTATCAATACATAGTAGATTAAAGTTCTTGTTTTAATGCCCATGTAAAGAGAATGAGACACATCTTTGAATCCCTACAGGATACATACAAAAAAATTAAATGTAAAAATTTTAAACTTCAGACAAATATAGAAAATTTGCCTAGATGAGCCTTGGTTCTGACTTGAATTAAAATGGCATGCTCTCCCAGGATTAGCGGCCATGGACCGGCCGTTGAGTGAATGGAAAAGCTGAATCTATAAATGATACAGAAATAAAAACAAAACAAACAAACCAAAAAGCAAGCTACAGTTCAATCTTAATATGCTTTAGATATTGGTGTTATCAGATAGAAGACATAAAATGAGTAGTATGTAAATGATTTTTTAAAAAGAGGAGCATTTTTTCAAAAAGCATAAGTAAAAATATACTATCAAAATGACCAGATATGATTAAAATGTAACTTCTGAATAGAAAATATTAATCTGAAATTAGATCTAAATGAAGAGAAGGTTAATTGCTAAAAGATAAAACCAAAAATGACACCAAATGCCACAGAAAGAAAGGAAAGGGATGTATGAGAGAAAACTCCAAAAATGTCTAATTATAATTTCAAGAAGTAAATGAAAAAATATTTGGGTAAAAGGCAATATTTGAGGAGATAATAGTTGTGGATATTTTCTAAAATGAATAAAAGACTTTTTTTAGATTCAAGAAACACAGAAAACTTATACAAATGAAAAAAATATATTCACTTAAATTCATTACAATAAAAGCACAAAATAACAAAGAAACTGAGGTAATATTAGTAATAGCAGAAGTAAGAATAATGGGAGATAATAATAACTTTTGTAGATAATAACACTAAATATTTTATATGTCAAGGAACATAATATGATAAAGGTGGTGTAATACACAGATTTAAGTGTCAGTGAAAATATGACATGTCAAAGTTTGTAGAATTCATTACAATGTTTGTACTTAGTAAAAATATATGACACTAAATAATTATGAATATGTTAAAATGTATGAAAACCTAACAAGATAGAAAGCAAATAGAAAAGCAAATTAAAGTAAATAACACAAAGTAAAAGTAATATAACAGGATAATACACAGTGAAAAGGGTCATCCAAAACGTGATTGTTTGAAAAGATTAATAAATGTGGCATAGCTCTGGAAAGCTTGACCAAGGACAATTGAGAGAAGATTCCCTAAAAGTTATACTTAGAAAGAAAGTGGAACATAAGCAGACATACAGCAAAAATTTAAAAATAACAAGACAATTAAATTGATTAACTTTCCTTCTCTGAAATTTTATGGGATATATAAGCATTACCTAAAGAGAACAAAAACTGCAATAGAAATAGTAACAGCTACATATTTAATTTTACTAAGTTTTTTTTTTTTTTACATAAAATGTCATATGTTAGAAAATGGGATTGTAATATAAGTGATATAATCGTCAGATTCGCCAAGCTTGAAATGAAGGAAAAAATGTTAAGGGCAGCCAGAGAGAAAGGTCAGGTTACCCACAAAGGTAAGCCCGTCAGACCAAATATCAGTTTTTTAAACTATCATTTGTGCCACACCAGCCACAGAGCACAGGTGTGTCCTACTTAGAGAAATACTACCAAGTAAATGGATTTAGCAATCATTCACTATTTTTGAAGATAATCTAGTCTTAACCTCACTCTTTTACTCATTACTCTTCTGAGGTATTTCCAGAAGACCAGGGTAAGAGGGGCACATGATCTATTCAATCCCTTACCTTTTCTCTCATCTTGTTCATATCGTTTATTTTTGTGTTTCACTGCTCTGCTATAGTCCAAACATTTATATCTTCCCAAAATTATTATGCTGAAACATAATTACCAAGGTGATGGTATTAGGAGGCAGAGCTTTGGGGGAATGGTAAGGTCATGAAGATGTAGGTCTTGTGAGTGTGATTTGTGCCCTTTTATAAGAGTCCCCAGAAAGCTGCCTGGCTTATGCTTCCATGTGAGGATGAAGCTAGAAGACACAATCTATGAATCAGAGAGCCAGAGAATGAGCCTCCAGTATCAAATCTGCTGGTGCCTTGATCTAGCATTTCCCAGCCTTCAGAACTGTAATAAAATGAATTTCTGTCATTTACAAGTGACCCAGCCTATGGTACTTGGTGATAGTAATCTGAATGGATGAGGACAAGCCCTTCCCTTGTTCTGTACCTTATTATTTTCTCTCCACATCACCGCCCTTGAAGAAGTCCTTTTTGGGTGACTGAGTCTTTTTGATCATTTCTGTTTGCAGTTCTTTCAGCGGGCTTTTTGACAGTGGTACTGTTGCTCCCATTCCATTCTGTTCCTTATTTCATACCCCACTCTTCTGTGTGTTACATAGACTCTTCAAGGATGGGCTCACTAGGAAATGACAAGGAACAACTCTTAAATTACTTGTGAAATCATGCTGCTTCCATCCTTTGAGGCTTGCTGCTGAGTGTGGCCTAAACTCTTCATTTACAGTAAGTTTCTTTCAGAAGTTCTAGTGTCCTACCTTCAAGCCTGGCCTACAGCTCAGATTCCTTATCCATCTAACCAGTCTGCACACACCGTGAAAATAACTTTGGGTTGAATTAAATTAGGAATTGTTTCACCCATGAAAATCATAAATGTGACTATTTCAAAGGCCCAAAACTGTTCTTCACAGTTAAAAATTTTTCTGAAACCTTTTTGGCCATAAGACTGGTTTATGTTGAAAAGATACTATCATTTCTGACCTAACTAAAACACTGTATTAAGTAGTGGTTATTTGTCTTTGACAAAATATGTAGATTTTATATAGAAACTTGATTTTGCTTTTCTTAATTCTTTGGTGCTCTTCTCTTGTATTTATTATATTTTAGACTTTCTATAGACAATTTGTTACCTTTCACATCTGCTTTATGTAAGAGTGAAAACATTGTCAATATGTTTTTATTCTATTTTCTTTAGTTTTATTTTAATTTGAAGATTTGTCAAAGTGTCATCTACCTGAATAATATTGATCCCTCAGAATTGCTGTAGAGGTGGCAATATCCCTTTGAATACTGCCTTTGAGTAATTTTTTAAAGTCAATACAAAACCACATTATATTTGTTGGGGCTTTAACTGTTTATAAAGCACTTTGGTATACCTTATGTACTGCAATTTCTGCAAGAAGCCCTCTGAAGTAGACAGAGTAGAGTAAGTGGTTTTGCACAAGTTCATTCATATGAATGGTAGCAGTCAAAAACAGAATCCAGAACATTTGTAATATATAAAATCTTACAGTCATTCTCTGTATTCTTTCTGCTTACATTCAGCCCATCATCAAATCCTGTTATTCTGGAAAAAAAAAATCTTTTAATCTATTTTTCCTCTTTACTTCTATTACCAACCCTGTATGTAACATAATTATCAACTTGTAACTAGAGTGGAGTAATAATCAGCTATTTTATCCCTTTCTGCCCTACCACCAATTCTGACTGTGAACTTCAGCCAAATTAATCTGCCTGTGATACCATAATTATCTTATGACTTCCTTATTCATATGTTTCAAGGGTTCATTGTTGCCTAAAGGGTGAATTCTGCATATCTTGACCTGACTTGCACCTACTTAGAAGTCTTAGTAACACTAATTGTTTCATCCGGAAGGATCAGGGAGGTGTACTGTAAAAGACTGCCAACCTCAGAATCAGAGAGACTTCAGTAAAATCCCCTTTCTGCCTGTTCCTACTATGTGACATTGGCATGCTTCGATCCTCTGTTAACTGAACTGTAAAATGAGGACAATTATATTTAAACCATAGTATTGTTTCAATTTTTTGTTAATGTATAAAAATATGCTGCATATCATGAGTAAGTGGTTGTAATCATTACTTATTATCAAAGGTTATTTTCTACTATTACTTAGCACCAAATTGTTTTTATCTTAACACAATTTAAGAATCTTATGAAAACACTTTTTCTTGCAACATGTATTACCTTCATTTGCCTACTGGCACGATGATATGCCCAATGAAAATCTCAGAAAAGGAGGAGGTAAAGACAGGTGTAACATTAAAAAGAGTAAGGTTAAATAACTCTGAGAACTCAATAATTTCACAAGTTTTATCTTAAAAATAAATAAGCAAAATAATGAAATCAACAGTATATTTTTATGAATTTAAAGTTTATTAGCAACAAAAGTAAATGAGTAGATGAGTAGAATCTCTATTTTGAGAGATTATTTATAATAATGCCAGCAAATATGCTCAAAGTGGATGCATAAAAGGACAGGAAGAGTAAATGAAGAGAAAGCTAGCTCTGCATGTTGTCAAATATGATGAATTTTGGTTGTAAAATCAATCAACCAAGAAAAATTATTAATCTTTGCTATAATAAATTTAAAAGTTATCAGTGAATAACAAAATTACTTTCAGTATATTCAAATATTAGTTTGCTATGTAAACCTGCCTATTATTTTATTTTGTTCCTTGGAAAGGTAATGATATATTTCTTCTAGCCTCCATTAAACTTTTATAAGATCAATGATGCCAGATAATGTACATTCTCATTGGTTTACCAATTACTTATTTTTATATTCCATCAGTAAGCATATTTTTGCATTTACTAGCAATAAGTCTAAATATTTCAGTAACTCACGGTCCAGTAAATGCAATTAGTTTAAAATGTATTTTTGCTGCAGATGAGCAAATTAGAAATTAAGCTATTAGTGAATCAATCAAAGAATATTGCAAGGGTAACAGAAATGGATAATAATAATAATAGCACCATGATAGTGAATGAAGAAAGAGGGTTTGTTAAAGCGAGTGTCTAATGTTTTAACAACTGAAAATGGGGAACCCTAGATTACAGGTCTGTTCTCTGATAATGACTCACATAGTAGATGGCATTTTACAGCAATGGGATAGCATGGCAGTACATTAAGAACAAGGAGAAAGAGGGTAGATTTTCATTATGTTAGGAAGTGGTTACATGAGATAATGTGGTGAGCATGGCTCTCTTGACTCTATTAATCCCAGTGTTGAACTAAAATGTTAGTAATTTTGCCATCATACTTATAAAGCTTGAGCAATATTAGAGAACTCCAATTTTCTCTTCTGTGAAATAGAAACAAAGATTTCACAGGATCATGCTGAATAACATATAAAAAATATGTAAAATAATCAATTCAATGTAAAATTGCTGATTATTTGGCCCAAGACTGCTGCATTCACACCCTTCCATATCTCAGTAATAACATCGTTATCCTTTTAGTTGTTCATGCCACAGAGCTTCGACTCATCTTTGGCTCCTCCCTTTTGTTCACAAGTCTACATCCAATGTATTATGAAATCCTCATGACTTCACCTTCAAAATATATACAGAATGTTTTTTAGGTTTTTACCACTGCCATTTCCACCAGCATGACCTCGGCCTTTTCATTTATCCGTTGGTTCACTACAATAATCTCCATCTATCTGAATGTGTCTACCTTTGCCCTCCCCAATGACTCTCAACTCAGCATCATGTGCTAAATGATATGCTAAAATACATCCCGTGATACCACTCTGGACAAAACTCTGCAATAGGCAGCCCTTTTAATCAGAACAAATGAAAAATTCCATACAGAACAAGTGATCACATCTCTCATTACCCCAGCTTTGCTCACTCTTGCTCTAGCCCACCTGGTCTCCTCAGTCTCAAAGACAGGCCAACATGTTGCCAACGTAAGACCGTGTTGACTTCAGTACTTTTCTCAACCTGGAACACTCTTTTTCCCAGATATCCATGTGTAATTGGTTTACCAATTACTTATTTTTATATTCCATCAGTAAGCATATTTTTGCATTTACTAGCAATAAGTCTAAATATTTCAGTAACTCATGGTCCAGTAAATGCAATTAGTGTAAAACGTATTTTTACTTCTTCACATCCTTCAATGCTTTTTTCAAATCTCTACTTTCAATCCTGTTACTCTTCCCTTGTTCCTTCACTCCTGCCCGCCTTCAGCCCCTGAACTCTCTATTCTTCAAGCCTGTTATAATGTTTCTTCGATTTTCCATACTAGACATTTCACTGTCTCCTTGCTAGAGTGTAAGCTCCACGAGGGCAGGACACTTCTTTATTCTGTACACTGAAATACTCCAAGCCCCTGAAACAATGCCTGTAATATTATAAGTCCTCTCTACGTATTTGAGAAATATTATATGAAGAAGTGTTCTGTAAACTTATCGACTATGTTAACAAAATTTGACAATGGTATTTGTGCAAGCACCTCTATATGGGTGACAATTAATACTCTCCCTTCTCTTCTCTATTTATAGCAATTGAATGTCCAATCAATTTCATAAACAATTAGTTTCATTCATTCACAGGAAATGCCCACAGTAAAGAATTAGAGATCCTATGTCTTTTTAGAGAGGCCTAATAATTATTGTTTAGAATTCTAAATCATATTAATGAAAGAACTTAAATAAAATTAAAAGGTATACTATATTCTATGTTATATTAAAGTGATTTTTAACCATTCATTTCTTTTAATAGTGAGTTAGTAATAGTTCACTGAAATGAGGAACTAGTGCCTTTTCCTAGTTTGAAGCAGATTCAGTGAGACTTGTACTTGTACTATGAATCCAGAAGACCATACATTGGAGTTGTTTACAGATTCTTTCCCTAATAATATTGCTATTATTACCAGGATTTACTGCAACTGTTTTACTTTATATGTTTTTAAATTTCTGAATATATATATGTTTATAATAACACAGCTTAAAACATATTATACAGCTATACAAAAACATTTTTACCTATATGCAAATTATATATGCCTTTATCTATTTTAAATTAATTTTTTTACCTAAAGTTTTTGTGTGAAAAACTGAGAGACAAATACACAGAAGATTGACACAGAGTCAGGACCATCCAAATCACAGTGTTCCTTTTGCACATCTTGTCCCACTGGACGGTTTTCAGGGGCAATAACACAGATGGAGCTGTTGTCGCCTATGATAACAGTGTCAGAAGCTCATAGTCAGTTCCAGTGGTCTTCTGGAAAGCACCCGCCATTTTGTTGTAGGCAGTCAAAACCATCAGCAGTTTCCTGTGATTCCTGCTTTACGATTTACTGCACACTGGCAGCAGATTCTCCAACTTTCATCTCATAAGCTTCCTCTATTATGTTATAATTATATTAATGTTATAATATAATTATAATAGAATATATAATAATGTCATAATGCTATAATATAATTACATTAATTATATTATTATATTAATGTTATTAGCTGTTCTGAAGGTAACAGCTAATAACATTATAGAAACAATTTTCTGAAAATAATTGTGACATAATTTTGTTTAGTCATTTGATTTTTATTTTCCTTATACAATATATAAGAATAAGTGGATTTTTAAGGTAATTCAGTAAGGTTGAGTTTGTGATATTGAAAAATTAATTGTTTTACTCTCACCACTTTATAGCCTCTCATATTTCCTAAAGGTAAGCAAAAATTTAAAGTTAGCTTTAAAAAAATAAATCTATGGATTAAAAATATATTATTTTCTGTATTGGATTCAATATAATTATTTTTACCTACTTAAACTTTATATGTTATTTTTCAGGAAGAAAATTTAAACAAATTTAAAAATCTTGACATACACAAAACATAAATAATCTATCTTTCCCCTTCACTCTACTTTATCATCCTGAGAAATGGGTCTTCACTTAAATATGTTATAAAATGAGGTGACAGTTTAAATATTGGCAAAACATTATCTTGCTAGAACTACTCATTTATAAATGGTTTACATTTAAACCTAGTTCAAATAATTTATTCCCATTTGAAAAAAATCACAGCAAATAACTTCTCACTTTAGGAGGATCAGTCCACTACAATAGGTAGTCACCAGCATTATCGTCTTATGTTTTTCATATCTTAGAAATAATGTTTTAGATTCAATAATAATTTAAAGTATTTCAACTATCAACTCTTTAACCCCTCATCTCCATTCTCATAAGGAGTCCTATCCGCCCCAGAAATGAAGAAGACATTTTAAGAATAAAAATACTAATCAAGATAAAGTACTTGAGGGGAACATTTTGTCTTGTCAGTGTCAAATCAGCTCAACCACCATAGCAGGACCACTTGTTAGTGTTGAATTATTTTTCTTGCTATTATTAGTTACTTTGGCATTTTCTAGATGTGTTTGCATACTAACATGCTTAATTTAATTCAAATAACATCCTAGATTCCATAGCTCATATCTTATTGAAAGGCTCTTTTCTCTGCTTATCATTATTGATGATACCATTAACTTTATAATACAAATATATATTTCAATTTACTTGTATTATTTTCTAATTTTATATCAGAGTTAAGATTCATATTCAAGATAGAATTATGATTTACTTCCGCATTTGTATCTGTCTAGTACTTCTCCCTAAGTTATTGTTTATTTTGAAAATTACAAGTCAAAAATAACAATCAGAAAAAATAACTGCTTCTGAAATGAACCCAAAGAGAAGTGAAGAAATTTCATCCTACATTATTAAGTATTCTGGCAGAGATTTCAAAAACATTTTTGTTTGTACAATTACCATTTATTTTCATATTGTTGGCTCTCGGTTACTATTGTTAAATATAGGAATCTAAGATATAAATAAACCAAGAAAGTTTAATCTCTAAATGTCATTCATGTTTTACTTTGAAATCATTATGTGACATCCTATGGCATACTCACCTTCTTAATCTCTTTTGTATAGACTAATATCACAAGGTTATTTAATGCAGTGAGAATGCAGTAGTCCCTCCTTACCTATTGGAGATAAATTCCAAGACTCCCAGTGGATACTTGAAACTTTGAGTATTACAAAAAGAATGATATATACTCTGTTTTCTCTGTATACAGACATACTGGTGATAAAATTTAATTTATAAATTAGGCACAACAAAGATTAACAATAACTAATTAAATAGACCATTTATAAAAATATGCCAGCATCACTACTCTTATGCTTTGGGGCCATTATTAAGTAAAATAAGGGTTATTTGAATACAAGCTCTACAATACCAGGTCAGTCAATCTGATAACCAAGAAGGCTATTTAGTTACCAATAGGCAAATAGTGTATACAGCATGTGGATATGTGAAGCAAAGGCATGATTCACGTCCCAGGCAGAATGGAGCAGAGTGGCATATGATTTCATCACACTAACTCAGAATGGTGCAATTTGAAACATGAAGGGTTTATTTCTGGAATTTTTTACTTAATATTTTCAGAGAGCAGTGTACCTCGGGTAACTGAAATTGTGGAAAAGTATTTGAAACCACAGATAAAGGAGACTGTTGAACTAATTTGAGTCTCTTTAATATCAGCTGTTTCAAAGATAAGAAAACACTTAATTTAGGTTGCACTTTCACACAATTACGTATTTCCAAATACGCCATCTTCCCCAAAATCAAGTGTAATTTTGCTGCTTTCTGGGGAATATATACATATTTTGGGGACTAACACAGCATCACAGGATATGACATAAAGGTAAGGTGAACAGGGAAAAGTTTTCTCCCCTTGTATAGATTATTCAAATATTTTGTGTAATTATACATACCTGTTATCATGTTTGAATGCAGAGACCGGGGTTGATATATGGATTAGACTACAAATACAGGAAAATAGAAATATGTTTCATATGGTTTAATACTTAAATTTACTTCATTTCCACGTCAACTGTCTTCATTACCACATCGACACGTTATCATTTTGAAAAGATTATTGACACATTTTAAAAGATAGGTGACCACTTGACACAATGAAACACAAGTAGTTTGTGAATTAGGGCTCTTGACAGTAACTGACTGGTATTCCCTTGTCACAAGACTACACATGTGCCTTGCCTAGACACCAAAACTAATTAGAGTAGTCTATTTTCCCATGGAAACCTGAAGACTTCAAGAATTACTTATTGTCCTATATTTTACTTTTTTGAGGGGAGTAGGAGATTTAGGGAGGAAAATCTTACTATGCTTTTGTAACACATTTTTTTCTCATTCACTCAGAACAGATTACTAGGAGAATATCACTTAACTCTTAAGTGGAATGTTAGATGAGACAATACCACTAGCCAATTTCTAAAGGCAAAACAAACTTTTTGCAACAGTAATAATGGTAATAATAATTACTAGCATACCTGAATGCCTACCAGAAAGCTTATTCTACTAAGCAATTGCCTGCATTATCTCTTTTTACTGTCTCAGAAATTCTGCCAACTAAATGCTATAATTTCCAGTTTACAGATAAACTAATAGAACAATGGAGAAAAAAGTAGAGGTACTATTCATATGATGTCCAACTTCAGAAGCTAAAACTTTGCAGTAAAGTAGTTTCTTGAGAGTTTATTTATTATGACAGTGATATCTCTTTTCAAAATATAATTTTAAATATAATTAATTTATATAATTTATAACTTTTAAAAGTATTGTTTATTATTTTATTATTTTTATTGGTTATGATCCCTAAAAAAGTAGAAGTCAGGTACTACCAAGGGAAAAAAAAAGATACATTTGATCAGTTTTAAGACCATTCTAACAAATGTATACCAAGGGAAAATTTTAAAAGGCAGGCTTTATAAAGAAAAAGATTTCTAAATTACAAAGGTCCTACTTGACCAAGACAGTTTTAATGTTGTTCTCAGCTTGAATAAACTTTAGATAAGTTTCTTCCTGACTATAGGACCCTGATGTCTCTTTTCTTAGAGTATTTACTTTACAAAACTAACAATAGGACATTTTTTTTCTGACCTTTGAGATGCAAATCTTCTACAACACAGGAATATCTTTCTCAAAGACATGGAAGTCATCACTTTGAAATCTAATCATCAAGAAAGAGGGATCCTCTGTTTCCCAGCCTCTGTGGAAAGTCAGGAATATAACTTTTACAAGTGACAGTCAGCAAACACAGACGGCCTAGATGGCTTAATCATACTGACCAACCTCCTCATAACATGCTTCGGGAATTTTTCATTAGTTCATCCCAGCATTTAAGTTTTGTTTCAGCCAAGTTGAGTTCAGTCTTTCTTCCGTATTGCAACAGTCTTGAAGAAAGTTTTCCTTGCTGTTTTTAACAACTGTCCCAGTACATTTTTTTTTTCTTACATACCGACAGTCAGGTCATGAAGGCTATAACTTGATTATTATTTTTTCTTCCATGTAGTAGGATACTACTTCCAAAACTAAGCTGTAGACATTTTACTTCCAGGAAGAAATAAGATATGATGGAAAAAAGTGCACTCCAGGAGGTATGCACATGTATAGTGAGTGCTCTGCTTCAGCCCTGTGGAAGGCTGAGAAAGAGGAAGTGGGAGCCAGAGGGGGGTCCGCCATGGCTTCACTCCCCCAGGCCCAGATCTCAGTGGAGTGGTGAGAAATACTCTGGAGAAAAATCTGAGTTCTAAGAGGCTTTTGAATCATGTATCCATCAGGGTTCTCCAGAGAAATAGAACCAACACTTTATAAAAATAGATATCTGGAGGGACAGAGAGAGATTTATTATGGGAATATATACACACACACACATATAGGTGTGTATATATATACACACACATATACTCATGTGTATACATATACATGTATGCATATATACATGTGTATATACATATCTACACACACTCGTATGTGTATATATATGCACATGTATGTGTGTATGTATATTCATCTACATGTGTATATATATGTGTGTGTGTGTATATATATATTCCTCTCTCCTTGTCACATGAATTGGCTCACATGATTATGGAGGCCAAGAAGTTTCACCATTTGCCTTCTGTAAGCTAGAGAACCAGGAAACCCAGTGTTGTAAGTAGATTGAAGTCCAAAAGCCTGAGAACAAACGGGGCCAATGTTGTGGGTCCCAGAGTCTGAAGATCCATAAACCACGAGCTCCAATGTTCATGGAAGCAGAAAATAAATGTCTCAGCTCAAGAAAAGAGAGAGAGAGAATTTGCCTTTTTGTCCTATTCATACCCTCGGTGGATTGGATAGTGTCTGCCCACACTGGTGACAGTAGAATTACTGATTCAGTGCTAATCTCTTCAAAAAACACCCTCACAGACACATGCAGAAACAACGTTTTATCAGCAATCTAGCCATCCTTAACTCAGGTAAGGTTATGCATCAAATTAGCAATCACCAACTATTTCCAGCTTCAGTCTCTGACTCACTAAGGAGCTACGTGCCTCTTGAGAAGTCACATCAGGAGACCGGTGTCATGGTGTGATCTGGCCAAAGGTGTACAACCCTTCAAGATCATTGGCCCCTAAGCAGCATGAAAGGTCTACAGAATTCATTAAGTGCTTTGTAGAGGGAGACAAAACAAAGCTAATAATTCCAGCTAGTGGATTTTAAAGCTCACTATGGTGTGTGTAGAGGGCTCAGGTGTTTCCAAATGTCAGCCAGAAAGGAATTAACACCATCATAAATCAGACGAAGCTAGGCCAGTTGGAAAGCCTGCTAGAGTCTGCACAAGACTTAAGAAGGCAGCACTCAAATGCACCACCTGTAGACATCTTTAGCTGATGCCAGCAAGGCATGCTGGAACCAAAAAGACAGGTGACCTGCACAGAGGCTCAAGAAGAGACAGAGAACTTCAATCCTGTGAGCCTGAAGACTCAAGGCCAGTGAGGGGAAGAGAAAGGCAATCTCTGAGACTTCAGTTTTACTTAAAACAATCTGTTTTAAGTGGAAATGGGACTGAGATGCCATTAGAAAGAAGTTAACTGTTTTGGAATATAAGCTCATGAAGATGATTATTAGATCAATTATAAAAAATAAAATGAAGTCAGAGTTTTATTTGCATACAGTGAATATATTTGCCATTCATTCTGTATTCCTTGAACTCTGCCCCAAACTAGCTATATTAATATAAACAGTTTCCCCAAACTCTTTATTAAACACTCAATTTTATTACAGTGATATTGTTAAGCACATACAGTGCTAGTAAGCACTTACAATGTCATGATCACAAAACATACTCAATAAAAAAATCCCCATCATTTTGTTGTGCACTAGGTATGGTGCCAGAGATTCTATGTAGAAACTACAAGATGAAAACCTTTGTTCTCATATAGTTTACAGCAGGGATGAACAAACTGCAGCCCCCAAGTCAAATGTAGTCCACCACCTATTTTCATAAATGAAATTTTGTTGGAGCACAGCTGCACCCATCTGTTTACCTATTGTCTATTGCTGAAAGACTGTGTTCATAGAGATATTACTGGCAAAGGCAACGGCACAGTTGAAGGACTGAAAGATTAGCAGAGGATCAGTGCAGAGAGTCTAGACAAGGCTGGTGAGGTAAAATGAAAACCAGATTACCCAAGGCCTTATAGACTTCGTGGTAAGAGTTTGAGGCTTTATTCTAAAAGCAGTAAGTACCCACTGAAGGTGAATAAGTTCAGAGTGTAGGAATGAAGAAGGGAGAAGGGCTTGACTGTGACTTAATATAATCTGCATGTTAAAGAAAATAAAAATAGGCCAAAGACTTTAACAAACACCTCTCCAAAGAAAATATACATATGGTAAATGAGCATATGAAGACACTTTACATTATATGTCATTGGGGAAATGCAAATTAAAGCAATGACATATCACTGCTGACTTATTAGATGGCCAAAATTCAGAACACTGGACAACACCAAATGCTGACGAGGATATGGAATAATAGGAATTCTCATTCATTGCTGCTAGGGAAGTCAAAATGGTACATTCACTTTGCAAGACAGTTTGGCAGTCACTTACAAAACTAAACATATTCTTATCATATGATCCAGCAATCATGCTCAATATTTATCCAAAGGAGTTGAAAATTTATGTCCACACATAAATCTGCACACAGATATTTATAGCACCTTTATTCATAATTAACAAAACTCAAAAGCAACCAAGATGTCCTTCAGTGGATGAATGGGCAAATAAACTTGGTACATCCAGAGAATGGAATATTAGTCAGTATTAAAAATAAACGAGTTCTACCAAGTCATGAAGTGACATGGAGGAAATGTAAATGAATCTTACTAAGTAAAATAAGGGAATCTTAAAAGACTACATAATGTAAGATAGCAACTACATGAAATTCCTAAAAAGGCAAAACTATGAAGACAGTAAAAAGATCAGTGCTTGCCAGGTACAAGGAGGCAGGAAGAGAAGGAGGAATAGTCACAGCAGCAGAGAGGAATATTAGGGCAATGAAACTACTGTGTATGATACTACAATGGTGAATGTGTGTCTTTATAAATTTGTCCAAATTATAGAACGTACAACACTGATATTAACCCACATGTAAACTATGGACTTTGGGTGAGAATGTGCATCAAGATAGTTTCATCAGTTGTAGTTAATGTACCATTCTGTTGGAGGGTGTTAATAATGGGGGAGATTAGAGTGTATAGGGGCAGAAGTGTATGGGCAGTCTCTGTACCTTCTTAATTTTTCTGTGAACCACCTAAAACTGCCTTTAAAAATTTAATTTGAAAATAAAATTATAATCTATTTTTTGAAAAATAAAAATTGATTAAAATAACAGGTGGTAAAAGGAAATGGGGCCCAGAGTGATTAAATGAATTAGTAGACTGTTAGATTAACCAGATGAGAGAAGACAATAGATTGATATACAAAATAATTACAAATATAGAGGAGATATTTAGGAGTTAGCATTGTCAAAAATGGATGATGAGATTGGAAAAGAGATTACAAAAAATAAGGTAAAAAATTATTTCCAATAGAGTTTCTTTCTTTTTTTCTTTTTTCTTTTTTCTTTTTCTTTTTTTTTTTTTTTTTTGAGACGGAGTCTTACTCTGTCGCCCATGCTGGAGTGCAGTGGTGCAATCTGGGCTCACTGCAACCTTCACCTCTCAGGTTCAAGCAATTCTCTTGCCTCAGCCTCCTGAATAGCTGGGATTACAGGCGTGCACCCCCATACCCTGCTAATTTTATGTATTTTTAGTAGAGACAAGGTTTCACCACATTAGCCAGGATGGTGTTGATCTAAGGACCTTGTGATCTGCCTGTCTCAACTTCCCAAAGTGCTGGGATTACAGGTGTAAGCTACTGCCCCCAGCCCCAATAGAGTTTCTAAATCTAGAACATATTCATTTAGTGTGCCCCGCCTCACTGCCTGTTTTATATAAATTTGGGTGAATTATTAGTGATAGTCAGTGTTCTCAAAACATTACAAATAAATACAGAAAAAAAAATTTCTAAAAAGGTAGCCAAATACCTGACATGCAAACAAATCCATGTTAAAATCTGATTTTCTTAAATTTTTAAAAGTATAGATACAATTTTATCAGGTAGAATTATGGTCCCAACTTATCCCATGAACACTTTAAACAAAATTTTACAATAAATCTGAAAGTGGCTTTACAAAATATTACTATCATCATCATGACAATTGTCCCTTTTTCCACAGATATGTGTATTTATTTCTCCAATATTCAGGAGAATGAGTTACTATAAAAAACAGGGAAATGTATTATGAAAATATTAGATTTTTGATGAATGATGTGATGATTTGAACTAGAGAGAAAAAAGTAGCAGCATAGCATAGCAATGTACATTGTTGTGCAAATTATAAAATAATGAAAAGTTGAATGTGATTAATATACTTTAAACATGAAAGTTGTCAGTTCCGTGTGCTTTCTTCCACTGTTTAACTGTAATTACTCTTTTATGATCTCCAAGAAAGGATTCAAGTACAAATAATTGTGATTATTATTTTAAAACATTATAATTTCTAATAGAGGATGACTAAACACCTTCAGTAGTCGTTTAGTGATTCTTTTGATGGTTTCACAAATTATTCATGTATACAAACCGAGTGGCTTGTCCTTGCCAGAGTTCTTTGAGAAAACTGTGTTTATAACTATACATAACATACTGAATTTTAAAAGTTAATGAAATCAATACCTAAAACATTTATACAACGTACTTTCACACATATCAATCCCTACTTCCTACTTCCCAAGACCGGACTTTATCCTGCAAAATCCTCCGAGACGTTTCACATGTAAAATCAGTTTCAATAGCTCTAACACATATTAATAATTCTCCATCCCTACATATTTTATCCCTATTCATGAAGATACATGGCTCCCAGTAATTAGGCCTTAAAATCACTGATTCTCTTAGCTGCTTCTCTACTCTTTAATATTTTGTCAATCCCTAAGTTCTCTTAATTTTTTACATCATTTCTCCATTTCTTCTTTTTCTCCCTGAAGGTAGCGTGTTAAACGAAACAGGTCTAGATTCAAATTACTGAGTGAACACCTAGTATATAAATTAACCATAAAGTACAAAAATTAAACCTGGTTACTTCTTTCAGGGAATTCCTGTTCTGGATTTAAAGATGTAGGGTTTGTAATTTGAGAGATCATTATGCCAGGCAATTTATGAGCAGTTAGGTCTTTCTTTTCAAAATGGTTTTGTTTCTTGTAGGAAAAACACAAAACCATTTCCACCTAGAAGTTCTGGGAACAAGAAAGAGCGGGGGAAGAAGAATAAAATATATAATATTTGTGTGCAGCACTGAGGAGAACATAAAACAATAAACAATGGGAGGAAACAGACACTAGAGCTGAGGAAGAGGTCAGGGACACAAAAAAGAAAGCAGAATGTAAAGACTCAGAATTGCCCACTGGAAATTGAACACTTCCTGGAGTAAATTAAAAAAAACCTGACAGGCGGAGCAAGATGGCCGAATAGGAACAGCTCCAGTCTCCAACTCCCAGCGCAAGCGACACAGAAGACCGGTTATTTCTGCATTTTCAACTGAGGTACTGGGTTCATCTCACTGGGGAATGCCGGACGATCGGTGCTGGTCAGCTGCTGCAGCCCGACCAGCGAGAGCTGAAGCAGGGCGAGGCATCGCCTCCCCTGGGAAGTGCAAGGGGGAAGGGAATCCCTTTTCCTAGCCAGGGGAACTGAGACACACAACACCTGGAGAATTGGGTAACTCCCACCCCAATACTGCGCTTTAAACAAACAGGCACACCAGGAGATCATATCCCACACCTGGCCGGGAGGGTCCCACGCCCACGGAGCCTCCCTCATTGCTAGCACAGCAGTCTGTGATCTACCTGCAAGGCAGCAGCCAGGCTGGGGGAGGGGCGCCCGCCATTGCTGAGGCTTAAGTAGGTAAACAAAGCTGCTGGGAAGCTCGAACTGGGTGGAGCTCACAGCAGCTCAAGGAAACCTGCCTGTCTCTGTAGACTCCACCTCTGGGGACAGGGCACAGCTACACAACAACAACAACAACAAAAAAGCAGCAGAAACCACTGCAGACGCAAACGACTCTGTCTGACAGCTTTGAAGAGAGCAGTGGATCTCCCAGCACGGAGGTTGAGATCTGAGAAGGGACAGACTCCCTGCTCAAGCGGGTCCCTGACCCCTGAGTAGCCTAACTGGGAGACATCCCCCACTAGGGGCAGTCTGACACCCCACACCTCACAGGGTGGAGTACACCCCTGAGAGGAAGCTTCCAAAGCAAGAATCAGACAGGTACACTTGCTGTTCAGAAATATTCTATCTTCTGCAGCCTCTGCTGCTGATACCCAGGCAAACAGGGTCTGGAGTGGACCTCAAGCAATCTCCAACAGACCTACAGCTGAGGGTCCTGACTGTTAGAAGGAAAACTATCAAACAGGAAGGACACCTACACCAAAACCCCATCAGTACATCACCATCATCAAAGATCAGAGGCAGATAAAACCACAAAGATGGGGAAAAAGCAGGGCAGAAAAGCTGGAAATTCAAAAAATAAGAGCGCATCTCCCCCGGCAAAGGAGCGCAGCTCATCGCCAGCAACGGATCAAAGCTGGACGGAGAATGACTTTGACGAGATGAGAGAAGAAGGCTTCAGTGCATCAAATTTCTCAGAGCTAAAGGAGGAATTACGTACCCAGCGCAAAGAAACTAAAAATCTTGAAAAAAAAGTGGAAGAATTGATGGCTAGAGTAATTAATGCAGAGAAGATCATAAACGAAATGAAAGAGATGAAAACCATGACACGAGAAATACGTGACAAATGCACAAGCTTCAGTAACCGACTCGATCAACTGGAAGAAAGAGTATCAGCGATTGAGGATGAAATGAATGAAATGAAGCGAGAAGAGAAACCAAAAGAAAAAAGAAGAAAAAGAAATGAACAAAGCCTGCAAGAAGTATGGGATTATGTAAAAAGACCAAATCTACGTCTGATTGGGGTGCCTGAAAGTGAGGGGGAAAATGGAACCAAGTTGGAAAACACTCTTCAGGATATCATCCAGGAGAACTTCCCCAACCTAGTAGGGCAGGCCAACATTCAAATCCAGGAAATACAGAGAATGCCACAAAGATACTCCTGGAGAAGAGCAACTCTAAGACACATAATTGCCAGATTCACCAAAGTTGAAATGAAGGAAAAAATCTTAAGGGCAGCCAGAGAGAAAGGTCGGGTTACCCACAAAGGGAAGCCCATCAGACTCACAGCAGATCTCTCGGCAGAAACTCTCCAAGCCAGAAGAGAGTGGGGGCCAATATTCAACATTCTTAAAGAAAAGAATTTTAAACCCAGAATTTCATATCCAGCCAAACTAAGTTTCATAAGTGAAGGAGAAATAAAATCCTTTACAGATAAGCAAATGCTTACAGATTTTGTCACCACTAGGCCTGCCTTACAAGAGACCCTGAAGGAAGCACTCAACATGGAAAGGAACAACCGGAACCAGCCATGGCAAAAACATGCCAAAATGTAAAGTCCATCGAGGCTAGGAAGAAACTGCATCAACTAACGAGCAAAATAATCAGTTAATATCATAATGGCAGGATCAAGTTCACACATAACAATCTTAACCTTAAATGTAAATGGACTAAATGCTCCAATGAAAAGACACAGACTGGCAAACTGGATAAAGAGTCAAGACCCATCAGTCTGCGGTATTCAGGAGACCCATCTCACATGCAGAGACATACATAGGCTCAAAATAAAGGGATGGAGGAAGATTTACGAAGCAAATGGAGACCAAAAAAAAGCGGGGGTTGCAATCCTAGTCTCTGATACAACAGACTTTAAACCATCAAAGATCAAAAGAGACAAAGAAGGCCATTACATAATGGTAAAGGGATCAATTCAACAGGAAGAGCTAACTATCCTAAATATATATGCACCCAATACAGGAGCACCCAGATTCATAAAGCAAGTCCTTAGAGACTTACAAAGAGACTTAGACTCCCATACAATAATAATGGGAGACTTCAACACTCCACTGTCAACATTAGACAGATCAACGAGACAGAAAGTTAACAAGGATATCCAGGAATTGAACTCATCTCTGCAGCAAGCAGACCTAATAGACATCTATAGAACTCTCCACCCCAAATCAACAGAATATACGTTCTTCTCAGCACCACATCGTACTTACCCCAAAATTGACCTCATAATTGGAAGTAAAGCACTCCTCAGCAAATGTACAAGAACAGAAATTATAACAAACTGTCTCTCAGACCACAGTGCAATCAAACTAGAACTCAGGACTAAGAAACTCAATCAAAACCACTCAACTACATGGAAACTGAACAACCTGCTCCTGAATGACTACTGGGTACATAACGAAATGAAGGCAGAAGTAAAGATGTTCTTTGGAACCAATGAGAACAAAGATACAACATACCAGAATCTCTGGGACACATTTAAAGCAGTGTGTAGAGGGAAATTTATAGCACTAAATGCCCACAAGAGAAAGCAGGAAAGATCTAAAATTGACACTCTAACATCGCAATTAAAAGAACTAGAGAAGCAAGAGCAAACACATTCAAAAGCTAGCAGAAGGCAAGAAATCACTAAGATCAGAGCAGAACTGAAGGAGATAGAGACACAAAAAACCCTCCAGAAAATCAATGAATCCAGGAGTTGGTTTTTTGAAAAGATCAACAAAATTGACAGACCACTAGCAAGACTAATAAAGAAGAAAAGAGAGAAGAATCAAATCGACGCAATTAAAAATGATAAAGGGGATATCACCACCGACCCCACAGAAATACAAACTACCATCAGAGAATACTATAAACACCTCTACGCAAATAAACTGGAAAATCTAGAAGAAATGGATAATTTCCTGGACACTTACACTCTTCCAAGACTAAATCAGGAAGAAGTTGAATCCCTGAATAGACCAATAGTAGGCTCTGAAATTGAGGCAATCATTAATAGCCTACCAACCAAAAAAAGTCCAGGACCAGATGGATTCACAGCTGAATTTTACCAGAGGTACAAGGAGGAGTTGGTACCATTCCTTCTGAAACTATTCCAATCAATAGAAAAAGAGGGAATCCTCCCTAACTCATTTTATGAGGCCAACATCATCCTGATACCAAAGCCTGGCAGAGACACAACAAAAAAAGAGAATTTTAGACCAATATCCCTGATGAACATCGATGCAAAAATCCTCAATAAAATACTGGCAAACCGGATTCAACAACACATCAAAAAGCTTATCCACCATGATCAAGTGGGCTTCATCCCTGGGATGCAAGGCTGGTTCAACATTCGCAAATCAATAAACATAATCCAGCATATAAACAGAACCACAGACAAGAACCACATGATTATCTCAATAGATGCAGAAAAGGCTTTTGACAAAATTCAACAGCCCTTCATGCTAAAAACGCTCAATAAATTCGGTATTGATTGAACATACCTCAAAATAATAAGAGCTATTTATGACAAACCCACAGCCAATATCATACTGAATGGGCAAAAACTGGAAAAATTCCCTTTGAAAACTGGCACAAGACAGGGATGCCCTCTGTCACCACTCCTATTCAACATAGTGTTGGAAGTTCTGGCTAGGGCAATTAGGCAAGAGAAAGAAATCAAGGGTATTCAGTTAGGAAAAGAAGAAGTCAAATTGTCCCTGTTTGCAGATGATATGATTGTATATTTAGAAAACCCCATTGTCTCAGCCCAAAATCTCCTTAAGCTGATAAGCAACTTCAGCAAAGTCTCAGGATACAAAATTAATGTGCAAAAATCACAAGCATTCTTATACACCAGTAACAGACAAACAGAGAGCCAAATCAGGAATGAACTTCCATTCACAATTGCTTCAAAGAGAATCAAATACCTAGGAATCCAACTTACAAGGGATGTAAAGGACCTCTTCAAGGAGAACTACAAACCACTGCTCAGTGAAATAAAAGAGGACACAAACAAATGGAAGAACATACCATGCTCATGGATAAGAAGAATCAATATCATGAAAATGGCCATACTGCCCAAGGTAATTTATAGATTCAATGCCATCCCCATCAAGCTACCAATGAGTTTCTTCACAGAATTGGAAAAAACTGCTTTAAAGTTCATATGGAACCAAAAAAGAGCCCGCATCTCCAAGACAATCCTAAGTCAAAAGAACAAAGCTGGAGGCATCACGCTACCTGACTTCAAACTATACTACAAGGCTACAGTAACCAAAACAGCATGGTACTGGTACCAAAACAGAGATATAGACCAATGGAACAGAACAGAGTCCTCAGAAATAATACCACACATCTACAGCCATCTGATCTTTGACAAACCTGACAGAAACAAGAAATGGGGAAAGGATTCCCTATTTAATAAATGGTGCTGGGAAAATTGGCTCGCCATAAGTAGAAAGCTGAAACTGGATCCTTTCCTTACTCCTTATACGAAAATTAATTCAAGATGGATTAGAGACTTAAATGTTAGACCTAATACCATAAAAATCCTAGAGGAAAACCTAGGTAGTACCATTCAGGACATAGGCATGGGCAAAGACTTCATGTCTAAAACACCAAAAGCAGTGGCAGCAAAAGCCAAAATTGACAAATGGGATCTAATTAAACTAAAGAGCTTCTGCACAGCAAAAGAAACTACCATCAGAGTGAACAGGCAACCTACAGAATGGGAGAAAATTTTTGCTATCTACTCATCTGACAAAGGGCTAATATCCAGAACCTACAAAGAACTCAAACAAATTTACAAGAAAAAAACAAACAACCCCATCAAAAAGTGGGCAAAGGATATGAACAGACATTTCTCAAAAGAAGACATTCATACAGCCAACAGACACATGAAAAAATGCTCATCATTACTGGCCATCAGAGAAATGCAAATCAAAACCACAATGAGATACCATCTCACACCAGTTAGAATGGCGATCATTAAAAAGTCAGGAAACAGGCCGGGCGCGGTGGCTCAAGCCTGTAATCCCAGCACTTTGGGAGGCCGAGACGGGTGGATCACGAGGTCAGGAGATCGAGACCATCCTGGCTAACACGGTGAAACCCCGTCTCTACTAAGAAATACAAAAAAAAAAACTAGCCGGGCGAGGTGGCGGGCGCCTGTAGTCCCAGCTACTTGGGAGGCTGAGGCCGGAGAATGGCGTGAACCCGGGAGGTGGAGCTTGCAGTGAGCTGAGATCCGGCCACTGCACTCTAGCCTGGGCTACAGAGCGAGACTCTGTCTCAAAAAAAAAAAAAAAAAAGAAAAAAAGTCAGGAAACAACAAGTGCTGGAGAGGATGTGGAGAAATAGGAACACTTTTACACTGTTGGTGGGATTGTAAACTAGTTCAACCATTATGGAAAACAGTATGGCGATTCCTCAAAGATCTAGAACTAGATGTACCATATGACCCAGCCATCCCATTACTGGGTATATACCCAAAGGATTATAAATTATGCTGCTATAAAGACACATGCACACGTATGTTTATTGCAGCACTATTCACAATAGCAAAGACTTGGAATCAGCCCAAATGTCCATCAGTGACAGACTGGATTAAGAGAATGTGGCACATATACACCATGGAATACTATGCAGCCATAAAAAATGATGAGTTTGCGTCCTTTGTAGGGACATGGATGCAGCTGGAAACCATCATTCTTAGCAAACTATCACAAGAACAGAAAACCAAACACCGCATGTTCTCACTCATAGGTGGGAACTGAACAATGAGATCACTTGGACTCAGGAAGGGGAACATCACACACTGGGGCCTATCATGGGGAGGGGGGAGGGGGGAGGGATTGCATTGGGAGTTATACCTGATGTAAATGACGAGTTGATGGGTGCAGCACACCAACATGGCACAAGTATACATATGTAACAAACCTGCACGTTATGCACATGTACCCTACAACTTAAAGTATAATAATAATAAATTAATTTAAAAAAAAAAAACTGACAGGAGACAACAGTTATTTCAACAAGAAAATTAAGCAGACAATTATAGAAGTTTCCAATTAAATATAAGGTTAAAGAAAAACAAGAGAATGCAAGATATCCAGTCATATCTGTTTAATGAACTCTTTTCAGTTCTCTGTGGAAAGACAGAATATTAGGAAGAATAAGATACTTGAGATTTCAGAAGGATAGTAATTATGAGATATAAATAATATTTAATGCAAAATGAGTCAGTTTGTTTTAATCTTAACCAAATAATATATGCATTAAAATATGTTTCTTATTTTTATTGAGATTGCCATTTAATATTGATATCTAACATTGATTTGATATATGTCCATGGCTACCCATTGAGTGACGAGAAGAAAGATGGGTAGACTGTCATGGATACAGATTAGATCTCTCTAAGGTTTGGAAGCTCTCTAAGAAGTTACAAGGCTAAGGAAGTTTGGGCAAATTAATATCCTATCCACATAGTTCAATGAATTATTACATGAACTGAAAACTCCGTGATCACTATCCTATCTTCTTCCCCAAGGATCCAACTCTATTGGAATAAATCTTCTCTTCAGTCTTGAGGTGGTAAATGATTCTAATGAAGAACTAGATCGCAGGAATATTTTAAGGTTGGTGGGGTTTATATAGGCTTTTTTTCTTTCTCTCTAAATTTTTGTGTATTTTCTTTCACAATAACTAGCATGAGCTTAACTCATGCCAGATTCACAGGTGTTATTTTAATGTGTACATTCATACAACCTCATTTACCTAGTTACCAATAAACCAGTAAATATATTCATTCAATATTATATTTGTTAATAATCATCTGGCAGCCAAAATATTAAACAGCAGTTGCTTTTTATTTTCTTAGACTATAGCAAAGGTTTATTTAAGAGCACTTCCCCTTTACTTCTTAAACATCTGAAGTTAAGCCTCTGTTTTTGCTGAGGTAGTTAACATCATGAGCATTCATTTTAATTAATGAGAGTAAGAATCTTCAGTCGAATTTTCTGCCTAATCTTCTTTGAATCTCAGTTGTAATTTAAGTGAGCTCTTGGTCACAAATCAGGTTCAGTGGCTTTAGTATTCAACCCAAATAACTTTCCAACAAGTCATTTTCCCACTGAAGTTGTCACTGGCATTTTCCTCCCATTATTTATCACATCGTGGCATCCAGTCAAGAAAATTAAAAATTCATAAGCTTTGCTCTTATTTTAAGTCAACTTCAGCAACACAGGAAGTGAATTTAATAAATGCAACTCTTCTCTGTCAAGAACACACACCTAGATATGTGCATGGCTGTTGGAAATCCGCTCATCGAGGCTTTACCAAACCTCACTGTTGAAAACTGCACCCAGTATTTTTCTACATTGCACTCACTGATCTCTACCATGCTATTTGTATACTGATAATATACAAATATAACATATACACAGTTAAATATAACATATAAATACAAAATATATGTATAATTTGTTTATCCATGTATACATATACAGATATACATATTGTCTGTCATCCTCCATAATAAGTTCCATAGTAAAGGAGATCCTTTATTTTTCTATTGTGTTTTAATTTCTAGAGTAGTAACTAGGAAAATGGGACACTTAATACATATTTCATATGTTCTCAATCCACAAGATCTGCCTACAATACGAAAAATAGAATAGAAAAACTCTTACCACTTCTCTAAATTTAGAGCAGAACACTTCTCAGAGGGCAGGTATAATTATCAATCATGTTTAAAACCTAAATTCTTAAGAATGGCCTTAAGGCCATTTTCCCTTACCCTTAAATATACTATGCAGACTATTTTAAACCCCTAAAAGTAAGGACATATTAATATATCTAATATTATTAAGAATATATTGGCATCAATGCCAAGTCATCCATCTATTCAGCTATATATGAAATAACTCAGGCTAAGAGCATGTAACCTTCCTCATCTAACTCCAAGCCAAGCTATTATGCACTCCTTTGCAGACTTTTAAGGGGAACCATGGGTCCCATTAACCATTATCAGGATAGCTCAGGAAGTAGAGACAGGTACTTTAATGAGCTCCTTTATCTTACTTTTATCTTAGCAGGTAAAAAAAGATAAGCATTAGCTATCGAGTCCCACTGTTCTTTAATGATAACATTGGTTGAGTATGAAGCCACATTTTAATAGGGCTGACACACCTAATAATATGTAGGTGCTATATAAGAGCCTTATGTGGTTACCAGCTTTTCTTTCAGGCAGTTCACCCAAAAAAGAGTCAATCTTTTAACTGTTCTTCTCTTCTAGACGCATTGTATAAGCAGCTGTACAATTAGGATTTGAAATTTAAATCCAGCTTTTCAAAATATAGTCAATAATATTTCACAATTGAGTTCTTTTAGCAGTTTGTTGCATAATCAGCATGAAACCTAACAAAATTGTACACCAAAGAAAGTCAAAGACATCTGCCTAACTGCTTTATTGAGTGCTTGAGCAATTCCGTGGAAGCTTTTCCTGTATCACCTGTGGTGGAACAGATGTGGCTGCTGTGTGAAGCATATATTAGGGTTGTAGAATAACTGCTAGAAAGAAACTCCAAATGCAGAAATATATATTTTAGTTCATGAAAAGAGCCTCAAGGAATCCAAATCACTTTCTCCTATTATATAGTTATAGGCTGAAAAGAACACACCATGCAAGACAGATCTAGCTGAATAAGGATTTTATGTTGAAGAACTTGAATAAATTATAGTTTAATTTTTATATTTTTTATAACATTAAAATGCTTCATTTAAGGTATAAAACAGAAAGTCACAGTGATAGAATATTTTGTGTTGAGGGGATATTTAATTTTTGTTTTAGTTTTGATTTAAATGAATCCTTACCGAAAGGAATTTTGAGGGAATTCTGCAAAGTGCATTTTGTAATATGTTAAGTCATTAGAGTTCACATTAATCTTTAGTGCCTCCTCCGTAAAAAGATGAGATAAAGGGAAAAGTAAATGTTATTTTTAAAAGTCTAAAATAATAGACCGGACATGGTGGCTCATGCCTGTAATCCCAGCACTTTGGGAGACCAAGGTGGGTGGATTACCTGAGGTCAGAAGCCAGACACCAGCCTGTCCAAAATGGCAAAACACCATCTCTACTAAAAATACAAAAATTAGCCGGGCATGATGATGCGCGCCTGTAATCCCAGCTACTCAGGAGGCTGAGGCAGGAGAATCGCTGGAACTTGGGAGGCGGAGGTTGCAGTGAGCCCAGATCACTCCACTGCACTCCAGCCTGGGTGACAGAGAGAGACTTCATCTCTCTCTCTCTCTCTCTCTCTCTCTCTATATATATATATATATATAAAAATAAATAATAGGGCAGGAGAACTCTGTCTCATTGAAACCTTTGTATTCACCCTTGACATATCAATGGAAAGGGACTTCAGACAACTCTCTACCTCTGCCTTTACCACTCACTCAATGAACTGTGAACTCAAGGTTAGGGATAAAAAATTATCTCTGATAGGTTTAGGAGGAGGTACTGAGCCTACTGTCTCTTCTCTCCAATATCCATCTCAGAGAAAGTGCCTTCTCTGCTATTCTCTCCTTGCATGCTGAGCACTACAGAAGCCTGAAGTTGCTCAGTGCTGACTGAGACTGGGTGGGTAAGTTTGTTTTATTTAGTGGAGTCTTAGCCAGTCCAGTTACTTCATATATAACTTATGTCCTCAAAATTGGCTTGTGCATCAAAACAAAACAAAATAGATAAAACAGGTTAAAAAAGAAAAGAATAACTCACATTTTTATCTCTCAATTCCAAACTTCATTTAAAAAGTCATTTTATTTTAGAGTCAAGCACCATAGTCAAACACCTACAGAAAAGGTGTTCGAATTTTGAAAAAAGAACAATGTCTCTAATTACTTTTGTTGCTCTATGTTTATATTTATACTTACTTAGAAATGTAATTCTTCCATACCTTACTCAGCACAAATATTTCAAAAATATTGCTCTTTTGTTTCTAGGGGAAAATGTTTAAAATATCTTGCTTTAACAGAAGATCAAAGTACAGATAGGAAGAGTAAGGGCAGAATTTGCCTCTAAGCACTTTGGAAATTTGGGAGGCAGAGTTAGGAGAAGGAATACATGAGTCTGACTGGTAGCTAATTAATTTAGATAATGATAAAATGAACTCTATTGGGGGAACCCGCCCCCAGTATTTCAACATAGGTTCTTTCGGCCAGCTGAGAAATAAAGAGAGACAGTATAAAGAGAGGAATTTGACAGCTGGGCCGCTGGGGGTGACATCGCATATCGGTAGGATTGTGATGCCCACCTGAGTCTCAGACCAGCAAGTTTTTATTAAGAGTCTCAAAAGGGGAAGGGATGTAAGAACAGGGAGTAGGTACAAAGATCATATGTTTCAAAAGGCAGAAAGCAGAATTACTAGTAAGGGTCTAACAAAGATCACATGCTTCTGAGGGAACAGGACAAAGAGCAAAAGCAGAACCACTGATAAGTGTCCAACAAAGATCACAGGGCAAAGGGCAAAAGCAGAACTACTAATAAGTTTCCAATAAAGATCACAAGGCAAAGGCCAAAGCAGAACTACTAATAAGGGTCTACGTTCAGCAGTGCACCTATTGTCTTGATAAACATCTTAAATAACAGAAGACAGGGTCTGAGAGCAGAGAACCGGTCTGAACACAAATTTACCAGGGTGGAGTTTTTCCCCACCCTGGTAAGCCTGAGGGTACTGCAGGAGACCAGGGCATATATCAGTCCTTATTTCAACCGCACAAGACAGACAAGACAGACATTCCCAGAGTGGCCATTTATAGACCTCCCCACAGGAATGCATTCCTTTCCCAGGGTATTAATATTAATATTCCTTGCTAGGAAAATAATTTAGCACTATCTTCCCTACTTGCACATCTGTTTATAGGCTCTCTGCAAGAAGAAAAATATGGCTCTTTTTGCTCGACCCCGCAGGCAATCAGACCTTATGGTTGTCTTCCCTTGTTCTCTACAAATCACTGTTATTCTGTTCTTTTTCAAGGTGCACTGATTTCATATTGTTCAAACACACATGTTTTACAATCAATTTGTACAGTTAACACACTTATCACAGTGGTCTTGAGGTGATGTATATCCTCAGCTTACAAAGATAACAGGATTAAGAGATTAAAGTAAAAACAGGCATAAGAAATTATAAATGTATCATTTGGGAACAGATAAATGTCCATGAAATCTTCACAATTTATGATCCTCTGCCACAGCTCCAGTTGGTCCCTCCATTCAGGGTCCCTGACTTCCCACAACAGAACTCCAAAGTCTCTGAACTAGATGAAACTGGATTCAACATGAAAACCAAGGAAGAATCAAGCAAGTTTATGGGAGCAGGTCTGGCCTACAGATAAACACAGGGGAGATACATGGCACAGGCTTCAGTGTCTGACCTGGAAAACTCTAAAGAGTGTGGATGTCTTTTATAGCCTATCCTCTGCAAAATCATTTGGGCTGCTGGCCAGTAAGAGAAAGCACTGGAAAGCACATGAAATACGCAGGTTTATAAGGAATTCTGTCTAATAAATGAAAAGGATCTAATGGATTCCGAGGTGGTGCCCCAGTGTCACCTAAGAACTGAGGGAAGTACAAGAAATATGCATTTATTGAAATATCACCCTGGTCCAATCTGAGCATTTGCCCTTCTATTTCTTTTTCCTTTTTTGCTAATGTTATGCTATTTTTTTAACAGAATTTGTTAACATTGCAAAATTATATGTTTGAAATAAATATAAAAGAATTCAAAAGAATTTGTAGTCAATCAAGTGCAATTTAGATACCCAGTTAAAGTCGTATATATCAGCAATGACTATAGAAATAGATTTTCTAAAGAGTCTTAAAATAAAAGATTGTATCTTAATCTTACCTTTCTTCTAGTGATAGGTTAAATTCTAAAATACATCTATAAGAAATGATCTAAAAATTATTTTTATAATAAAATAAATAGACATCAATTTAATGAATAGTTTTACTTCATAGAGCAAACAAAATTTTACTGTTCACAAGTATAATGCTTCAAGTGTTATTCAAGTTTAGTCTAAGAAAATCCCCAAATCAGAAAATTTTATATAATTTGGCATGCAATTTTTTAAGTGTTAAAACAGGTTTCAAACAGTACTGTGCACGCTGAAAGGAGCCAGAAGTTTACACATTAATGTATTAATGATTACTTCCATTGTTGAATATAAATATAGATATTTTAATGTGATACTTTTATTCTTTTTTAGTAACTTTTTTTTAAAAAAAGAATCTAAATTATGGAGGGGGATGTGAGAAATCTTTTCTATAACAAAGGTGGAACCATTTCTAAATTACTGAGACATACTTGTCTGTTTCCTTGTTAAATGGCCTGTATGACACAGTGGATGCATTGTCCTAATAATTTCTTTCTGTCCTGACAAAACTTATACTGTAATTGCCTCCATTACAGAATTTTAAAATTTCATTTATTTTGCCACACCTACTAATTTTCATTTATATCACTATGTATCATATTAATTTCTTCTCCAAAGTCTAACCAGAATTTGTACCGTCATGTCGTTAATAGTTGTAAGAATCCCATAACAGTATTTGTTTCCAACCATCTGTAAAATTCATAGAATATTTAAATATCCCCAGCTGTTAAAAACAGCAACCCCATAAAATTTTACTAGGTAATAGCATCAAAATAGCTGATTTTATTCCTGATATGCCATTTTATTTCTAAACCTTTTGCCACACCAGGGTAGAAATATAATTTAACTAAACAACTTCTAATTTGAGCTTTCCTTTTCAAATACTTATATATTCTTCCTTCAAAAAGTACATGATAGGATATTGTTAGGGTTATATTTTGAGTTATTTTTAATAGAGTATTGGTGAAATTTAATTTACTAAAAACTCAACTTTTGCAACAATAGAATCCTAATAAAGTATGTTTCAATAATTTAGAAGTAGCTCAGATAAACTTCAAACTTGCTATGATTTCATCTCCAAAGCTAGTGACCTTAACGTTGATAAACAATATGAATCCTTTCAATGTTCAGTAAACCGACTTTTCAGAAAAACATTAACAAAATAAAATTCAAGTGATAAAGAAAATAGTTTTTCACTATCTGAATGGCTCTGGATACAAATCCTCGTTAGTAAACTAAAGAGTGGGAATCCTAGATGGGGTAAAACTTCTGATTTGTATCAGAGACACAATTTATCACAATAGAAGATAAGTTTCCAAGAGAACTTCAGAATGAATGACAGTTTTATATTGTTGCTTTTAAAAAAAAATGAAATTCTTTCAAATAACTTAACTGTTGTGTAAACAAGGTATACTCACATACTGAAGACATTTTATCACTTTTGTGTACAAAGCAGAACTGAAGCAGGCAGCATGAAATTAAGGTCAGAGTTAGATCTGAAATCAACACATGGTAATAACTGAATAGCATATATAGGATTTTTTTCTGCCTTTCAGGACAGAAAATCTCATTCTCCTAAGCCTCGCTTTTCATTATTTTGAAAGGTTTAAAGTTTTCATAGCATACAAAAATGATACAATATTTAAATTAATTTTAGTGTAGCATTATTTGAAGTAAGCACCCATTTAAAGTTAAAATAGATATAGGAAATCTGTTGCTACTGCACAGTATTATTTACTCAATTAGATGGTAAAATATGATTTATATATTCTCAATTACATAAGCAAAATTTGCAGAAGTCTTGACAGGGAAAATATTTTCACAAATCAGTTTTATTTCAATGAACCTAATTAGAAAAAATTTTAAAGTTCAAAATATGATTCAAAATGTACAATGTTTCACAATATTCTATCTTTCCACATAATTATTTTATACATTTTTAAAATTGGCATGTTACATCACCCTTCATTGTATATGACAGCAGGATTTGTTAACAATACTTAAAAAATAATATTTACATAAAAACAAATAGATTGGTAATAAGGTTTGGATCTGTGTTCCCACCAAATCTCATGATGAAATGTAATCCTCAGTGTTGGAGATAGGGCCTGGTAGGAGGTGTTTGGGAAATCGGTGCAGATCCCTCATGTCTTAGTGCTATCCTTGTAGTAGTAAGTTCTGGTGAGATCTAGTTGTTTAAAAGGCTGTGACTCCTTCCCCCGCTGCTTGCTCTCTTGCCACGTGAAGTGCCGGCTCCTGCTTTGCCTTCCACCATGAGTAAAAGCTCCCTGAGTTCTCCCCAGAAAACAAGCAGATGTCAGCACCAAATATAATGGTCTCCATCTGAGAGACTTTGTCTCCTCTGACTCACTTCATTTGAAATGAGATCCGTAACAAGACTTCCCACCCTTAGTGGCTCTGGTCACAATCTTTGCTATATAGGTAAATGTCTATGTGATACAATAAATGAATGTAATGCTTCTGATCACAGACTTCATGCCAAAATGGGCCTTTGAATTTCTCATGGTGTTTTATCTCATGGTCAGGTCTTTAATAATATGAAGAATATATTTTAAATTTTATTTTGTAAAGCAATTTTTATTATTATCAATGGATGGAAAAATTCCTGAATACCAAATGAGATCTCCTTAGGTATAGATATGTGAGAAGATAATTTGAAGCAGAGAATAAAAGAAGAGGAAAAAAATCCGTTTTGAGAAAAATCCTTTTGTTTATTCAGTGTGAATCTACAAAGAGATGAAAAATCCTTTAGTGCAATGAGAAATGACAGCGGTGGCAGAAAACGTGATGAGAGAGAGGAAAGGGCAAGCTCAGTGAGAGCCTTAGAGACTATGATAACCACATATGCTCCTGATTTCCTCCATCAGTAAAACCATCATCAGAATCCACACTACAGTTTGCAAATGGTTACAGAACATAAAGACATCAAAAAATAAGCAACCAATTTTATATTTATATATGATCCTCAAAATAATGAATGATTATCTAAATCAACATTTTCAAAGGTTAGTGTTCAATGCCCTAGAGCCATCAGCTAATGGGAAAAGGAGTTCATTATAGTAAAAATAGTTAGGAAACTCTTTATTTCTGTAACATTTGAATTACAGAAGCTTTACGTTTCCACAATTTATTTAGCTAATTCAATATTTTTTAAAAATCTGCTTTGGTTATTAAATACTGGATTATTCTTTTGCCTCTCTAGGTTTAAAGTTATTTATGTTTGATATTTGATGAATTTTCAAATAAAAAAACACTAAGAATTTTTATCTTTCTTTGGATTTTTTGTATGTGTTTATGAGTTGGAATTTTATTGAAGACAATATGTGGGAAACTGTGTCATCTGAATGGAGGCCATTGAAATCTTGGGAACAGATGTTATTTGCAACAGTACTCATCCTGAAAAGGTATTATCAGAGTGAGAGTTCTATAGAAAGTGTACAAAGTCAAGTTCATACAAAGTTTAATGCTTATAACAGACCCACTGCAGAGACTATTATCCATACTACGTGTTTATCTGAGTCAGTAACATTCTATGACCTTGTGTTTCTGTAAAATGAATAAAATACATCAATGTATGTTATAATTGTCCTTCTCTAGTATTTGAAGGTATAGAGAGCAATTGAACCATGAGAGTTGGTGCTTTTCTTATTTTCTTGCAACTAATATTTTAAAAATTATGTGTGGCAAGCTTGGTTACTCAATTCCCCATCACTTATTATTTATTATTAAAACACTTTCTTTTTTGTCTTCTCTTTGAGAAATGCTAAACAGGTGTGACCAAATCAACATGAATTTCAAAGTTTTAACTATTAAATTCTATGCTTTTAAAATATTTGAAATTATTTCAGAAAAAATATAAATTTTCTGATAATTTTAGCTTTTCTTGATTTGCTAATAAATTATACCATTTTGGTATGTAAGAGCACTGCAAGAAAATGACCTTGTCAAGTATTAATTTGAAAATTAAATAAGGAATTTGTCTTTGGAGGGTTTTTTTCCTTCTCTTGTATAGTTAAGTCACTGAAACCAAATGATTATATATTTTTGAATTATATTCTACCACACTTAACTTTTGCTAAGAGCAATACAATTAAAAAGTCAATATTTTAAAACATCATCCCTATAAGATATTTTGCCTGAACATTTATCTCTATTAGAAAAGCAATCTTTCTCTTTATATTCTTAGAAAAGATGCTTCACATTAGAACAGATCTAAAGAAATAAATGCCAAGTGTTTCTCATTCACTTTCAAAACTTCAATGGGGAAATAGATGATTTACTTAAATTTATCTTTGCAAAAAGGCTTTATGGAGCATATATTCACCTAAGAGCTAGGACTTGATACTTCAGACTATATGATTGTCGATAGCACTTGAAACCAGATTTCACTTACCTTCCAGGAAAAAGATTTTATACATTTTGGGGATGGTAAAGGCCATTACTATAAGTACAATTTCTCTATCACTAAGGTTAATTACCCCAAAAGCATCAAAGTAAGTACATTTTGTTATATTAAAAATAATCATTGAATAAGATTATATTAAAATACCACTAAGCCTACTCTTTATGTTCTCCTCTGCACAGAGACAACTTTTTTATTTCAATCTTTATGACTGTAATATATAGCTATGATTTGAATGACTGTTCTTCAACAAATTTTAAATTGTTCTCACATCACCCTTCTCATATGTTATTATTATTTTTCTCTAAATAAAAGTGTATGCAAAAATTATATTGCACTGTACTATTTTAAACTAACCTTTGGCTATTCTTAAATTCAGAATGAAAAATGACTGAAATAGATGTGTAATATTTTACAATAGTATATTTTGATAAATTATAAGAAATATTTTGGACATAATATCTTTAAGGTACAAGCCTATTAATAAACGGCTTCAAATAAAGTTCTGCAAAAACATTTTTGTACAATTTTTATTGTAAAAAGAAATAAGAATTATGTTTTGTGTGAAACCCATCTACATTGTTATAAAAGCTCTCGGCTATTTCTGAGAGAATCAACACTGAGAAGCCATTGAAAAACAGCTTGTTTCCTAGGGATACTATTTCTATCCCTAAGATCCCATCATTGGCCTTCTGCTATTGTTTAAATCGCTTCATTTTGACTTTCTCCTTTTCCTATTATGAATATATGTTGTAATTCAGGGCAATCTAATCATGTCTTATAGTATAAATCCTCATGCGTACATCAATGTAACAAATATATTTCTATCTTTTCCTCCACTGTGCCTCTTACTGACTTCAAAATTCAACAATTACACCTCAGATATGCCATGTTTAATGATTCATTTAAGAGTAACATAATGCTAGAAATCTGAGAATTGTTATAAGGAATTATCATTTCTTAATCACTCAAACGTTACAGTTTATGTCTTATTGTTTGTCATTCTGTGAGCTTCTCCATTTTATGCCATCTTTTTTGTGCACACTTCTGGAATACACAGCAGGCCTTCCTTATGCTTGCTTTAAGTGTCTAAAAGCCACCAAATAATTCACTCTACTTTCAGTTCCTTCCACTCTACAATTAATCTATTAAAGACTCCTAATACTCTATTTTAAAATTATATATCTGGTTATATTTTTCTCATAATAATAAAAAATAAAACCAAAGGTTAATGGGTCTCTAATATCCAGAACACGTATTTCAAGATCTTTAGTATAGCATAAATTGTCTTTCATATTCATGCCCAAAGCTAAATCTCCAACTGATATTGCTCCATCAGCCCTTTTCAGTTTAACCTTCAGAAAGTTCAGAATACTTTATATGTCTTGCTCTTACATCTCCTTATAGTTGATTATATTTTACTTCTATTCAATGAATATTTTATCTCAAAATATATTTATCTCTAAAAATATAACTCCACACTTCTCAGGTCATATATTATCTTTGCAAAGCCTTCCTTTTTTTTCATACATGGAATTAATTACCTTCACTGTACTTGCACAGCATTTTGTACATATCCCAGCTAAAGTACTCATTACATTATATAGTGAGTCAATTATGTTTTTTATTTGTGGTACCAGCATTTATGTGTTATTCATATTCATGGTTCATCACCCAGCATAATGCTTACCAAAAATACACATTTATTAAATTAAAATGTTTAAATATTTTTTAAAGCTCATGAGGGGTATTTTGACATCTAAGTATAGTTATTGTTTATATTATCACTTAAATGCATTCTGCATTACAAAAGAGGCAAATGTTTTTATTAAAGACATTTATTGTACATTTAGCTAATAAAATTATAGCTACTATCTGAATTATTTACTCCACCCCCCAAAAATTTATAAGTATGTTTGAAAAAATATTTGCTAAGTGATTTATTAAGCATTATAGGATTTTTCTCTATGCTAACAACGTCATTGTTGAGTGGGAAAAAATTGCCAAAGAGTAAGAGAAGGCAGGCAAGAGTCTCAGATAGAAATGATAGATTTAGGCTGAACATGCCTCTGATTAGAATTCTACACACAGGGAATATCTTAGTGGGCTGCCTTTCCTCTGAGGTCGTTTGTTCTTCATTCAGTTTAGGACTTCTGGCCTTAACCTCCCTGGCTAATGCAGCTTAACTAATTTGAAAGGAAGTGCTATCATTTTTATCAGCAAAACTATCTCCTTTTTTCCTCCTCATAATAAACTTAGGAGGACAAACCAATTTTTTTGTTTGTTTGTTTGAGACGGAGTCTCGCTCTGTTGCACAGGCTGGAGTGCAGTGGTGCAATCTTGGCTCACTGCAACCTCTGCCTCCCAGGTTTATGCCATTCTCCTGCCTCAGCCTCCCGAGTAGCTGGGACTACAGGTGCCTGCCACCTCGCCCGGCTAGTTTTTTTTTTGTATTTTTTAGTAGAGACAGGGTTTCACCGTGTTAGCCAGGGTGGTCTCGATCTCTTGACCTCGTGATCTGCCCGTCTCGGCCTCCCAAAGTGCTGGGATTACAGGCTTGAGCCACCGCGCCCGGCCGACAAACCAATTTAAAGAGTCAAGAACATGAATTATTAAGGCATGAAGTAGAGAAGAAAAGGAAGTAGCACAACAGTCCCTTGTTTCTAATTTTTAAATATTTACAAAATGTCTTCTCAAGCTTGGATAATACTAAATATACAGCAAAGCGATCTGCCATTTAATATACTAAGTAGCATTTGAATGTATTCCATTATAACTGAAAAATGCAACAGCCTTGAAGCAGTCCTGTCATTACAAAACTTAAGTTCAGATTCTTATTAAATACTTTAAATTTACAGGAGAGATTTCAAAAGAATAGTGCATTTTTACTAAGTTAATAATTATCTGAAAATGTGAACTTTAAGTTATAATTACTGAAAATGTTCAAGCTCTTTACTTTTTCTTATACTGTGGTATGCATTTTAAATTATTTTGTATTAACCTTTAAGTATAAAATTTTGAAAAATATTTGAATTTCAAATTTCTGTTAATGGAAGCCCAATATTTAAGGAGTTCTTCATCTATTTCATATTGTCTCATTACAGTTTTCTTTTAACAACAGAATGCATGCATCTTTAATATAATTTTGGTGAGTTTCACACCTATGGAACAAATGGCTGACTGAATGGAAGTAGATGTGCAAAGATTTCCTGTCTTCTAAGTGTGACCTTTAAAAGCAATTTGCCTCTTTCAGTTTAGTCTTAATGAACTAATTATCATATTACTTTTACTTTATAACATTTTCCTTTTTTATGCTTAATAGTAATTATATTTTCTATAGGAAGTTAAATGGCAGAGAGGAATAAAAGAAGAAAAAAATAACTTTACCACACTTCTCTAAGTCTGCTTTATTAAAGTAATGAATATCAGTTTCATGTGCATATATCCATACCTCTACTCATAAAATATATAGAGAGAAATATATTGTCTAAGGAGTTCTTATTTAATGTATGATGAAAATACAGATACAGAAAGGGGTAAACAAAAATTTACAACTCATGAATCATGATAAGCGAATACCCATATACCATTACCTAATCAAGAACTAGAACACTCTCTCCCTCCATTTGTTCAAAATTTTTTATAAAGAGAATAAATAAAGTGTTCAAACATACAGTAAGAAGAAAGGAATAAATGCAGTGCTTGATGGCAGAGTAGGATGACTATGCTTAATATAAATATATTGTACTTGGGTGATAGACCCCCTAAGTACACTGATTTTATAACTGTGCATTATATACATGTAACAAATTTTCCCATAAATTTGCACGAATAAAAGGACAAAAAAACAGAACACTGATTGCCCCAGAAGCTGCCTCCTGCCCTAATCAATCACCATGTCTAGCCACATTCTAATTCATCACTATGCTGATTTCCAAGACTATTATTTTTGCTTTCTATAATGATATAAGAGTTAAGAAGAAATCATTTAGACAGATAGTAAGGGTATGGGAGTCTTGGTAAGGCTTTTCTTTTTAATGAAAAGCAGCCCCAAATCATTTTCTAATAATAAATAGCCTGTAAAGTTGAGCTGCAGACATAGACGAGCAAGCTGGAAGCTTGCAGAGGTGAGTGTTGGTAGAAACTAGGGACTAGACATGTTCAAGATGGCAGTTCCATTTTCCCTTCTCTTTGTCAGCCATGTGTACTGTAAGGAGCAGACAAGATGGCACTGATCGCCTAGAAAGCCCATTTGTGTAACAAGATTAGGGTGGGGCAACCAGCCTTCCCCAAACACTATGTAAACATCATACCTGATTGAACCAATCTGTGAGCCCTATGTAAATCAGACATCACCTCCTCAAACTGGACTATAAAATGCAGCACAATTGCCACAAGCCAGTCCTTTCTGCTTATAGGCCCCTTTCTCTATAGAGAAAGTTGTTTGTCTTTCTCTTCTCTTCTGCCTATTAAACCTCTGTTCCCAAACTCCTTGTGCCTGTCCATGTCCTAAATTTTCCTGGCATGTGACAACAAACCCCAGGGTATATACCCTAGACAACATGGCTGCTTCATATTAGGGATATCATCCAGGATACCGAGGTACAACGTTTATCAAAATGATGAGTAGAAGAGCAGACTTCAACTCTGTCCCTTCATTCTAAGGCTCTTGGCCTCCATTTTAGAACCAAATCAAACCAAATACTGGGCCCCCTTCGGACATTTAAAAACTTTTCACATGGTTGCCAGCCTTACAAGACTTGGTAGACGAGCTTGCTGGGGTGAGCATGGAGAATGCCCCAGTAACCATGGGTTGCTGGGCATTTTGGCCATGTTTGAACCAGCTTCCCTTCATGGTGGACTTAGCTGTCATGTGGGACTGGAAGAAGTCCTGGGGCAACCGAGGATTTCTGGCCAGGGCTATCCCTCAGTGTTATCCAAAGGCTTCTGGATTGATCCCAGTCTCTGACTGCCCCAATTGAGTGTCGGCAACAGGATCTCCAAATTTTCTATCATAATGTCCTCTTTTTCTGTCTGTGACCATCATAGCTCTTATCCACTCTGTGTATGCAATGTATGGGAAGTTTTACAGTTCAGGGAAGTAATCTTGTTTGGCAAAGATCAGGGAATATTGTAGTAACCAGGGATATAGCTCAAGGGAAGGCATCTTTGTGATTTTCTAGGAACAGAGGGTTCCCCCCTCAGGTGAAAGTCTCTCTCTCTGTCGTTGGTCCAGAGAGAACTGGCACTTCTAGGTCTCTCTCTGCCCTTGGTCTGGAAAGCACATAACATTTCCAGGTCTCTTTCTGCCCTTGGTCTGGAGAGCACATGACCTTCCAGGTCACTCTCTGCCCTTGGTCTGCAGAGCTCATAGCATGTCAAGGTTATTCTGCCCTTGGTCTGGAAAGCACATGGCATCTCAAGGTCAACAGCATAACCTAGTGGAATAGGGATCCTCTCCACTGTTGGTTCTTTAACAAAACACCCTAGCTTCCCAATTCCTCCCTTTATTGTGCCTGTCTACCAGATACCAGACTTTATGCTGTTTCTATGAATTGGAAAACTCTACCTTCAACAATTTGGAGTAAAATATTCTCTGGAACCAAATTTTAGTCTCAATACTGTCCTATCAGCAGGAAAACAACCATTTAGTCCCTACATTCTTTTAAGGCACCTATTCTAACTGCAATTAGAATGGTACTTAATTAGTAAAGGAATTTTAAGTACAGAAGTTAACTGGAATCATCCACTAATGGTAAACCCTTTAGCATGGGCCATAATATAAGGGTATAGAGCTCAAACCAGCACTTTCTCCATTAAGAAGGAAAGCACAACAGTTGCCCAAATGCAATTGTTACAAAGTCTCTCCTGAGATCCATTTTTCAGGGAGCCACACAGGCCATACAAGTCTAGGAAGTCAAAAGGAAATCACAGGCAGAAAACTAGAGTCACATAGGTGAGGGTGACTAAAACCCATCACTTAGTTCCTCTGGTTCCATGGCTGGAGAAGTTACACTCACAGCCATGAGAGGCACATTTAACAAGGTGCTGGGACCCCAGGAACCATGGAGAGAAAACAGCAGTCAGGGGGACACCCCCACTCTCTTCCTCTCCACCCTGGGACACATCAAAAGGAAGGAGACTAAAGGGATGCCTTTTTCTCAATTCTCTTTATCATCTTTGGCCTGTTTTCCTCTGGAGTGCATCCTGAATTGGAGGTACTCCTTTGACTCTGAGACTTTGAAGAAAAAGCAGCTCATTTTCTTCTGCACAAGGACATGGTCTTCTTACTATGCCTTAGAAGGCATTACAAAATCAACCCAGTCCTTTTATCAATCATGTCAAGCAGGCCCAAGGGGAATGATTCCTCAAGACTAGAAAAGAAACTTCTGGAAGAACCATCTGAGAATTCCTCTTATTTGGGATCACCTCAAGTTCCCTTCTCATTGCAGGACTTGAGGCAAATAAAGGGAAACTTGGGCTTATTTTCTGACCACCATGATAGGTATATAGAAGTTTTACAAAAGTTAATTCAGGTGTTTCACCACACATGGAGGGATGTCATGCTTCTCCTAAGCCAAACTCCAATAACAGCTTAAAAGCAGGCAGCTCTGCAAGCAGCAGAAAATTTCGGAGATGAACAACATGTCTCCTGTGGTAGACCAAAAAGGAAGAAAAGAGATAGGGAAGGTGAAGAAATAATGGAAACAACATTCCTGATAAGAAAGGGAGCAGTTCCTCTTAACAATGCTAATTGGAATCCTAACGATGTGATAGATGAATGGAAAAGGAAACACTTTTTAAGGTACATATTGGAGGGCCTATGAAGAACTAGGGCAAAATCTATTAATTACTCTAAACTGTTCCATGATAGATCAAAAGCCAGATGAGAATCCCAAAGCCTTATGGAAAGACTGAGAAAGGCAATAATAAAACACACCTCCTTATCTCCTGAATCAGTTAAGAGACAACTCACCATAAAGGACAAGTTTATCACACAGGAAGCTCCCTATATTAGAAGGAAACTACAGAAACAGGCTATAGGAACAGATAGTATTTTGGAGAACCTCCTGAGGGTGGCCACCTTGGTCTTTTATAATGGGAACCAGAAGGAGAGTCAGGAGAAAGAAAGGAACCAAAAATGGTACAGTGGCTCTAATAGCTGCTTTTCAGACTTACAAAGTCCAGGAGATGCTATCAGTGTGGTGAGTCAGAGCATTTTAATCAGAAGTGCCCAAGCAGCAAGAATAAACCACCTCAACCCTGTCCAGCCTGTGGTGGGAACCACTGGAAATCATATTGCCTCTGGAGACAAAAGTCACCAGGTTCAGAACTGGTCCTGTAAATGGTCTGACAGGAATGATGCCCAAACCCCTGGCTCCAGAGGCTGAAATTGCCATTATAGCAAAGGAGTTCTGGATGATTCTGGAAATGGAAGGAAGGAAGGAAGTTCAACCTCCTTAGAGCCATTAGAGTCATTCTCTCTCTCTTCTTCTCTAATCCAGGGATTCCCTCTTCCCATAGCATGACCATGTGGGTCATCTCAGGAAAAACTCTAATCCAATATTTTTCTCAACCCCTTAGCTGCAGATTGGTATACCTATTATTTACAAATGTCTTTTTCTTTTTTTTTTTTTTTTTTTTTTTTTTTGAGACGGAGTCTCGCTCTGCTGCCCAGGCTGGAGTGCAGTGGCCGGATCTCAGCTCACTGCAAGCTCCGCCTCCCGGGTTCACTCCATTCTCCTGCCTCAGCCTCCCGAGTAGCTGGGACTACAGGCGCCCGCCACCTCGCCCGGCTAGTTTTTTGTATTTTTTAGTAGAGACGGGGTTTCACCGTGTTAGCCAGGATGGTCTCGATCTCCTGACCTCGTGATCCGCCCGTCTCGGCCTCCCAAAGTGCTGGGATTACAGGCTTGAGCCACCACGCCCAGCCACAAATGTCTTTTTCATCATGCCAGAAAATCCACTCCTTTATTAGGTAAAGATATTTTAGCTGGCATGCAGGCCAGCATCTTTATAGCCCCAGGACAAATGCATTGTCTCCTCCTGGTGGAAGTTAATATCAATCCAGAAGTGTGGACAAGGCAAGGAAAAAAATAGGTCAAGCTGTAATCACTAAGCCAGTCCAGATCCAACTTAAGAACCCCACTTCTTTTTCTAGTAAGAAACAATACCCCCTAAAGACATAACCTGGGAAAGTTTTAGAAGTTTTAATTAGTAACCTGAAGATGCAGGGCCTCCTCAAGCCCTGTAACAGCCCCTGCAACACCCCACTATTAAGAGTGCAAAAACACAATGGGGAAGGGAGACTAGTTCAGGACCTCCACATCATTAATGAGACCACAGTCTCAATTCATACAGTAGTACCTAATATCTATGTCTTGCTGACCCAAATACCTGAAGAACAGTCTTAGATTTAAAGGATGACTTCTTCTGTATACTGTCACATCCTGACTCTCAATACCTGTTTGCCTTCAAAGAGTCTTTAGGTCAAACCACCCAGTTAACATGGATGGTGCTGCCTCGGGGATTTCCAGATAGCCCTCATTTGTTTGGACAGGCATTGTTTAAAGACCTAGCTGAGCTTTCCCATCTTCAGGTCAAGATTTTGCAATATATTGATGATATACTGTCCTGTGCTCCAACTGAGGAGGTTTTTTATGAAGGCACTGAAGCTCTGCTTAATTTCTTAGCTGACAGAGGATACAAGGTTTCCAAAATCTAAAGCCCAGCTTTGGAAAACCTCAGTGAAATACCTCGATTTACTGCTGTCTGAATGAACCAGAGTATTAGGGGAAGAAAGGTGATATGGTCTGGGTGTGTCCCCACTGAAATCTCAACTTGAATTGTATCTCTCAGAATTCCTCCATGTTGTGAGAGGGACCCAGGAGGAGGTAATTGAATCATGGGGGCCAGTCTTTCCCATAATATTCTCATGATAGTAAATAAGTCTCATGAGGATTGACTGGTTTACCAGGGGTTTCCAGTTTTGCTTTTTCCTCATTTTCTCTTGCCACCAACATGGAAGAAGTGCTTTTCACCTCCTACCATGATTCTGAGGCGTCCCCAATCGTGTGGAACTATAAGTCCAATTAAACCTCTTTTTCTTCCCAGACTTGAGTATGTCTTCATCAGCAGTGTGAAAACAAGCTACAGTAAATTGGTACCAGGAGTGGGGTGTTGCTGAGATATATGTGAAAATGTGGAAGTGACTTTGGAACTGGGTAACAGGCAGAAGTTGGAACAGTTTAGAGGACTCAGAAGAAGATAGGAAAATGTGGGTAAGTTTGGAACTTCCTAGAGACTTGTTGATTGCTTTGCCCAAAATGCTGATAGTGATATGGACAATAAAATCCAGCCTGAGGTGATCTCAGATGGAGATTAAGAACTTGTTGGGAACTAGAGCAAAGATGACTCTTTTCACGTTTTAGGAAAGAAACTGGCAGCATTTTGTCCCTGCCCTAGAGATTTGTGGAACTTTGACCTTCAGAGAGATAATTCAGGGTATCTGGTGGAAAAAATCCCTAAGCACCAAAGAATTCAAGATGTGACTTGACTGCTGTTAAAGACATTCAGTATTATAAGGGAAGTAGAGCATAAAAGTATAGAAAATTTGCAGCCTCACTATGTGATAGAAAATAAAAACCCATTTTCTGGGGAGAAATTAAAGCCAGCTATAGAAATTTGCATAAGCAGCCAATTTAATCTACGCACAATGTCTCTAGGCCATGTCATAGACTTTCACAGCAGCCCCTCCTGTCAGAAGCCCAGAGGCCCAGAGAAAAAAGTGGTTTCATGGGCCGTGCCCAGGGTCTCTGTGCTGTGTGCAGCTTATGGACTTGATGGCCTTTGTACAAGCTGCTCTAGCCTTGGCTAAAAGGGGCCAATGTACAGCTTGGGCTGTGTCTTCAAGGGGTGGAAATGCCAAGCCTTGGGAGCTTCAACATGATGTTGAGCCTGCAGGTGCACAGAAGTCAAGAACTGAAGTTTGGGAACCTCCATCTAGATTTCAGAAGATGTATGGAAATGCCTGGATGCCCAGGAAAAAGTTTGCTACAGGAGTAGGGCCCTAAGGGAGAACCTCTGCTAGGGCAGTGCCGAAGGGAAATGTGGGGTCAGAGCCCTTACGCAGAGTCTCTATTGAGACACTGCCTAGTGGAGCTGTGAGAAGAGGGCCACCATCCTATAGACCCCAGAAAGGTAAACTTAGTGACAGTTTGCACTTTGCAACTGGAAAAGCCACAGACACTCAATGCCAGCCCGTCTGTGGAGGGAGGGGAGTACCCTGGAAGGGAGGCTGTACCCTGCAAAGCCGCAGGGTGGCAGAGCTACCCAAGACCATAAGAACCCACCTCTTGCATCAGTGTGACCTGGATATGAGACATGGAGTCAAAGGAGATCATTTTTTAGCTTTAAAATTTGACTGCCTCGCTAGATTTCAGACTTGCATGGGCCCTGTAACCCCTTTGTTTTGGCCGATCTCTCCCATTTAGAATGGCTGTATTTTCCCAAGACCTGTAGCTCTATTGTATCTAGGATGTAACTAACTTGATTTTGATTTTACAGGCTCATAGGTGGAAGGAACTTGCCTTGTGTCAGATAAGACTTTAGACTGTTAACTTTTCGGTTAATGCTGAAATGAGTTAAGATTTTGGGGGACTTTTGGGAAGGCATGATTGGTTTTTAAATGTGAGGACATGATATTTGGAGGGGCCAGGGGTGAAATGATATGATTTGACTGTGTCCCCCTCCAAATCTCAATTTGAATATTATCTCCCAGAATACTCAATTTGAATGTTATCTCATGTTATGGGAGAGACTCAGGGGTGGTAACTGAATAATGGAAGTTGGTCTTTCCCATGATATTCTCATGATAGCTAATTAGGTTGATGAGATCTGTTGGGTTTATCATGGGTTCCTGCTTTTTCTTCTTCCTCATTTTTCTCTTGCCACCACCATGGTCTTTCACCTCTCGCCATGATTGTGTGGCCTCTCCAGCCATATGGAACTGAAAGTCCAGTTAAACTTCTTTTTCTTTCCAGTCTTGGGTATGCCTTTATTAACAGTGTGAAAATGGAATAATAAAAAAGGAATAAGCCTATTTTCTCCTTTTGCCTCCCCCAAACCGTCAAGCAACAAAGAGGATTTGGGGGCATTACAGGATTTTGCAGGCTATGGATACCTGGGCATGGTGAGATAGCTTGTCCTTCATATCACCTCATAAGAGAAACTCAAGTGGCTAAATCTCATCTTCTAACCTAAGAACTTGAAGCTCAAAGGGCCTTTAACTAGCTAAAGCAGACCCTACTTAAGGCGCTGGCTCTCAGCCTCCATGTAGAAAGGTCCTTCAATCTGTATGTATCAGAAAGAATGGGAATGGCTCTAGAGTCTTAATGCAGGCCCAAGGACCAGCTTAACAGCCAATAGGTTACCTGAATAAGGAATTTAATTTGGTGACTAAAGATTGGCCAGCATGCCTCTGAGCAATTGCCATACTGGTCCCAGAAACCTCCAAATTAACTCTGGGAAAAGACTTAACTGTTTATACCCCACATAATGTGGCAGGATTACTGTCCTCTAAGGAAAGCCTATGGTTAACAGACAGCAGCCTCCTTAAATATCAAGCTCTACTGTGAGAGGGTTCCATCATCCAGTTAAAAACTTGCTCTCACTTAAATCCAGTCACTTTCCTCCCCAAGGAAACTGAGGAACCTGAACATAATTGTGAACAAGTTTGGTACAGACCTATGCAGCCAGAAAGGATCTCAGGGAAACTCCCCTAGAAAATCTAGATTGCACCCTCTTCACGGATGGAGGCTCCTTTGTAGAGCAAGGAGTTCATAAGATAGGATATGCAATGGTCAATCTGAAAAACGTTATTGAAAGTACATCTTTCTCTCCAGGCACAAGTGCTCAACTAGCCAAACTGATAGCCCTTACAAGAACACTTGAGTTAAGCAAGGTAAAGGTAGCTAACATTTACACTGATTCCACATATGCTTTCCTAATTCTCCATGCTCATGCTACCATTTGGAAGGAAAGGCACTTTCTTACTGCCAATGGATCTCCTATAAAATACCATCAGGAAATTAACAGGTTATTATCCTCAGTTTTCCTTCCACAAGAGGTAGCAATGATACATTGTAATGGACATCAGAAGGAAATAGATGAAATAGCCAAAGGAAACAAGCTAGCTGATCAGGCAGCCAAGTCAGCAGCAAGGAAGCCTCACAACATCAACACACTTGAAGTCCCTCCAATCTGGGAAGTCCCCATAAGAGAAATCGAGCCTCAATATTTCCCCTGCAGAAATAGAATGGGCCATTTCTTGAGGGTATACATTCCAGGCCTCAGGATGGCTACAGTCAGAGGATGGCAAGCTCCACTTGCAAGTCTACAGCCTGTGTAAATTCCTCGAATTTCTTCAGCAAGCTTTTCACTTGGGAAAACTTTTCAGGAGAGAACTTACTAAGAACAGTAAAACAGTTGCTAATGCTTGTGAGGTTGGTCTTAAAAATAATGACCTGAACAGGTGGCTCCTTCCTCCTCAAACCTAAATGACGGGAAACTATCCAGGGGAGGACTGGCAGATAGACTTCACCCACGTGCCAAGATAACAGACATCCAGTAACTCCAGATATGAGGTAGATACTTTCACTAACTGGATAGAAGCATTTTTTATGCCATACACAAAGGCCTAGGAAGGGCCCTATGCTGCTCTTCTTCCAACTCCCTCAGTGATAAAAGTAAAGGTTTCAACTTCTGAATACATCATACTCGAGTCAAAGCCTGGAAAGCTGAGAGAGCAACCTCTGACAGCCCAGAGAGACGTCCTGGATACTAATGTGAAGAAATAGGATATCTTAAACTGGAAATCATAAAGGATAAATAAATGAGCAAGGGATAGTCATTCTACTCAGTCCTACCTTTAACTTCAGTTATTTCCACTTTTTATCTCAAGATGCACTGCCAAATATTGGAACTTCTTTTTGACACATACTTGCAGGGAGATTTTAATTATTCATGGGATTGCATCTGTAACTTCATAGACCCCCAAAAGGGAAGTGTTATGTCTTGGTGAGTAAAATTTTAGATGAAATTACCTGCTACACCACAATGTGGGAATTGCTATACTCACTCTTTTTGCAGTGAGAATATATACAATAACACCTTCTAACTTGAATATCTGACAGAGAGTTTCCATTGCTATATTATTTTACTTAATTATTATCCTTATAGCAGAGATAATAGTTACCAACAAAAAGGAAGCATGAAAATTTTACTATCAGGGAGCCAACTAGGGCTTTTTATTGTGTTTGGTAATATGTCACACCCTGGCAATGCAAAGAAGGTTGTGAAGGAAAGACATTTTATATAAGAAAGGATCTTGTGTGGTAAATACTTTACTATAGAAAATAGTTAGTTATTTAAAAGAGATGTTTAGAACAAGTCAGAAGGCTTAAGCATGTCGTACATGGTTTGTGGAAGTTGTAAAAAGATTACAAGGATGGCAAATACTTGTTCTAAAAAGAATAGTTGGTTGTTTGAAAATAAGAATGTTTAGGAAAAGTCAGAAATTTTAAGCATGTCATAAACTGTTTGTGGAAACCATGTACATTCTGAGTACTAGTTCATTGTTACATGCATAGTTTGCAAATATTTTATCCCATTCTGTGGGTTATCTGTTTACTCTGCTGATTATTTCTTTTGTTGTGCAGAGGTGTTTTAGTTTAATTAAGTTGCATTTATTTATTTTTTGTTGCATTTTTTTGGGGGTCTTAGTAATAAATTCTTTGCCTAAACCTATGTCCAGAAGAGGTTTTTTGATGTTATCTCCTAGTTTTGTAAAACTACTTTCTGTATAGAAGTATTTTAAATTTTGTTTGATTTGTTAGTGGGAATTCTGTGTTTTTGATAATATTGCAAATGCTACCTTATTTTTATCGATTAAAATTATCTGTAAACACAAATAAATTTTAATATTTAACATGAATTCAGAAAACATGTTAAAAATTACATATTATCCCTAATATCTTGTGTATTTTTTTAACTTTTTTAAGGTAAAAGTTATGTATGACATTAGTTAATTGTGATTTTTTTTCAAACTTTAATTTCCTTAATATTTTTTCTTTCCTCATTATACTAATTTAAATCTGCAGTGTGATGAGCAGTAGTGTTAATAATGAAGATAATAGGCCTTGAATATTTCACCTTAAATAAAAATTTGCTATTGACATTTTACAGACATCCTTAATCAGATGAATGACTTTCTTTCTGATTCCTGTGATTTTAATGGTTTTAATCATAGTTATATGTGAAATGAGATGTTTTTCCTGCATCTGTTAACACAGTTATTTGGAATATTTAATCTTCATCTTATTTTTGTTACTTTGCTTTTATTTTTCTAAATTTGAAGCAAACTTTTAATGCAAAAATCTAACTTTTTCATGATGTGTTCATTCATGTATGTATGTATGTGTGTGTGTTGTTATTCCTTTTATACATTGCCAGATTTGGTTTGACAATATTTTGTTTAGAATTTTTACTGAGCTTGACCTTTAATCTTGGATCCTTATCCCTTATATCATGTCCCTTTCTGGGTTTTTTTGTCAGGGTGATTGGCAAAACAGAACCAAATTGGGCAGTTACTTCTTATCTTATATTCCCTGGAAGAGTTTCTGTGTTTGGCCTTATTTATTTCTTAAGTATTTGAAATGGGTCATGACTGACATTATCTGGCCCCATAGTTTTCTTGTGATGCATAGTTTTTGCTCCTTAATTCAGCTAACATCCAGGTTCTTGGCTCATGACCAGGAAAAATTAGGCATGTGGACACATTGAAGGGTGAGGAGGATGGATTTATTCAGTGAAAAGAAAGCTCTCAGTAGAGAAAGAGGGGCCTGCCATCAGGCTCCCACCTCACAGATTGAATACAAGGCCACCACACAAAAGTTGAAGAGGCCAGGTTCTTGCCCCTGAAAAATATAAAAATTCTTGATGGCTTCACCTCATTCTCCCAGTATGCATGTGAGCCCATAGTCCACTGCAGGCATGCCAAAGCAAGACCCTGTGCAGGTTCCTTCATCTGCCTCCCACATCTATCATCCCCTTCACTAAAGGGATAGGTCTAACTGCCATTAGAAAGGGAAGAAGACTTATCTTAACTGCTTTCTGCTGACAGGATGCACTGTTTTGGGAAGGCAGCAGTCAGATCTCCCTCAGAGGCCTAGCTAAGTATCCCTGGGAAAAGGAGGCCCATTGTTCAAGGCTCTGGTTGCATGACCATTTGGAGTCTGATGGCCTGAAGAGAAGAAGAGACAAAGTGGGTTATTAGAAAGTATGCATCAAAATGAAAGAAAAAGCGTTGGGTAAGGACAGCTCAAAAATCCTAAGGCTCACAACATGCCCAGATAATCAGTGGCTACAGTTGAGCTTGGTAAGATTTCAGTGTGTGGAGTTTGGCTTTGGTTACATCCCTTGGTCTTATTTTCGTAAAAACAAAACTTCTGGGATATGGGCACCCTATTTACTCCCATCACCTGGCAGGATTTATGGAATAATTACTCAGAATTAAAATATTAATCCAGATTTTTCATTACCCATCCCTTTTTTTCCTTTTGAGCTGCAACTAAAGATTGTTGGTTTGTTCATAGGAATAAGCAGGGTTAGTTTAAGGTGTAGGGAAGAAACTGAAAAGCAACTCATGAGTCTAAAATTTAGTGATAAATGTATAATTTTTGAAACATAATTTGTCTCTCTCCAGCCCTCATTTTTGTTAAAAACCAATCATGATAAGACTGAGTTGTTTGCAAAATAGACTTTAGTCTTACACTTGGCCTATTTGCATAAAGTGCAGGAAGAATAATTATTCTTACATAGGCTTATTTTATTGGCTTTAATGGAATTCTTTTCCACAATTAATCTCAGATAGGACTTTCTAAAGCTGAGGCTAGCCATGGTTTTGTATCCTCAGGTTTTGTACCTGAGAGTTGGGTAAACTCCTCTTTTCATGAGGTCCTAAGAATATTGGGTTCCTGGGCCTGGTAGAAAGTTGGGAGCCCTGTAGGGGGACTGTGTGGACAAGATATGAAGTCAGTTTTCCCAAGGGGCTTTTATCGGCTCTGCAAGTTGAGCTTGATTCCTTAAAGGAAAGCATACCCTTCCAATCAAAGCTTTGGTAAAATGACCAGTTTCTCCAACTGTGGTCTGTTGAAAGAAAATGAATTTTTATTGCACTGATGCAAACAACTATATTGCCACAAGTTAAGAATACTCACAAATAGTTTCCAAATTATGGAGAAGTCAGGCCGAAGGAGAAACAAATATGCTCTAAATTTTGTTCACAGGAATATAACTTACTCAATTATTAAAGACTCTAAATAGATCAAAATAATTCTTCTTGACTCTGAAAAGCAAAACAAGTATCAACACAAGTCAAACAAGATAACCTACATTTTCTATTAGTTCCATCCATCCAGTTAACTCTTGCTTTGCTCAATATTTGTGAATGTTTCAGCTCTTCATGAGTCCTGTACATTTTTCCTTTATTCCAACATCGCAATCTCCAAAGTTATCAGAAACCTGCATTTAAGAGCAGCTGTCAAAGTTCTATAGCTTATTACAAACCACCCTTTGAAGAGAATCAAAACAAGATGACAATTGTCTGTGAATAACAAAATGTTCAGTGTAGTTACTGTCAAAAACATAACTGACAAAGAAATTTGGTTATCTCTGTGGTTTACAATACTTAACATAAAAATCTTAACTGTGATTGATAGCATACACTCAGATATTACAATTTTAGAAATCCCATACAGTTTTGGAAAATATATTAATATTATTCCCTAAAATACAACCTGAAGAAGATTATACATGATTTTGGCAATCCCATGTACCTAAACATGTCGAATAATCCTGTTTAGCTCTCTTCTGGATGCTCTAGGGGCCCTTCATATAATCCAAAAGCTAGGGGTTAGGGAAGACAATCTTGAGGCTGAAATTTGATTTCGGGAAGCTTGTAAAATGTTAGATGTTTAAAACACTTGATGTTATGAAATAGAATTCCAGGTTACCATAAATTATTTATTTTGCCAAAATGATGACTCAAAATTTTAAAACAAGAGAAAAACCTTACTTGTTAGAGGGAAGACTTAGCTTTCCAAGCAATTTATCTCCTGCCCTCTCTTTCTTTTTCCTTGGCAGCCTATCTGTGACACAAATTGAAATCTTTCATTATCCTTCATTATTAGATGAAAATCTTGTACAAAGGAGAGAAAGCCAAATTTCACCCTCACATTAGTTTACTATTAATATCAACCCTAATTTTCTAATGAAAACTTATAGGCAATCCTATCTAATCTTATCTAGTTTGACCACGAAGTAAGATTCTAGTAACCTTTTATAATCCTTTACAAATTTTGCTAAAGAGCAGATTACTGCCTCAAGGGAAACTTGTTGTGCTTTTATTTCAATGCTCAATTTATAGAAACAGCATATATTCTCCTTTGGAATTTCTTTGTAAGATTAATTTTTGCAATTCTTCCAAAATTTGCTTGGACCTTTAGCTTTATTTTGTCTATTTAGAACAATCCTCTAACCCTAGGCAAAAATTTACATTTCTATGCCTTCTTATAATCTTCTGCTAAGATTATATAATTAATAATTATTTGCTAAGATTAAGGCCTATGTTCCCAGGCCTAACCAAGTTGTAAAGTAGGCAAGTTGAACAGTTCTCAAAGGCAAAAAAAAAAAAACAGTTCACAACCTTAAGACATTGAGTAAACCTAGTATCTGACCTGCATAATTTAGACCACCTATTTACATTTCATTGACATTTGCATTTTACCAGTAATCTTTAAAACTATTTTTATTTCTCAAAGATTAGAGTCACACAGGCCAAGAGGGATTACAGCTTTTATTTTTCCTTCAAAAAATATTTGATCTATGTGCTTATTTTCCTTCAGGCCAATTATTAGAGCTCTCTTTTATTATAGACACCACACACAGCACATATATAACCACACAGACAAACAGAAGCAGATCCAGCAGTTATAAGATTTTCTGGTTTATAATCTCCTAATTGGACTATCGGCCTCTGAGGGGGGCCCGGTAAGAGCAGGGCTAGCAAAGCATGCAGTTTCTAGGGCCTAATAAACAGGTATAGCTGAAAGACAAAAACAGATTTTGAGAGATAACTATCTGCTCTTAATTGCTGGGGTTCCATGAGGAAAACAGAAGTTTCTCCCAAAATGGAATTCATGGCTCCTGTTCTTTCTTCTAAAGGAGTCCTAGGCCATCAGAAATTATCTTAGGACCTCTCATGCATGCATTAAGAGTGGCAAGGCCAAATGGAGAAAAACTATTCAGACTACTGAGAAAAAATAAGTAAATAAAACTTTTTCCAGCAAAACAAGATCCAAGGAGAGAAAAACATAAAAGCGTTTTAAATAGACTTATAAGTTGAATATCCATTTTAATTAAGCTGAGTGCTCTTTAAGAAAATCTTTTTAAATCCCTTATTACCCTACTTGAGCCATGCTAAGTGACCAATATGCCTGACTTTTGAACTTTACCAAAGGTAACCACCCAGGTGCTCAGAGAAAGGAAAATTCAAGGTGGTTAGTGAAGGGGAAGATAATCAACAAATGGTAAAGGTCATACAGATCTCAGACCAGAAAGGACTCATTCTCTAAGTAAGGATTGAACCTGGGGTGCCATTGTAAAATGGCGAAGGCTAGAATAAAGCACTGCCATGTAGTTACAAGTTACACTTCCAAGGACATAAAACAAGATGGAGATCTGCAGCAAAGTTTACCACTGAGCAGTTTGCCAAGCTGGCTTGGGCAGCAGGTCTATGCATTCCAAGCCCCCATCCCATCCTAAGGTACCCCACTTTTGACCAGACCATACAGAGAGACACGCAAAGCACACCAGATGGGCTACAGCTGAAGACTAACCTCACAAATTCTTTTTCATTAATATAACTTTACAGAGAACATAAATGGTGATCCTTATCATTCCCTAGACTGGTGTGAACAGGGAAAGGGAGGCCAAAAGCCTGACTGGTAAGAAAAAACTCTTACCTTTTTGACAGAGTGTCAGACTTCATTCCCTCTCCCTGTGCTCAATCCCAAGCCAACCAGTTTAAGGCTTGGAAATTAACTTTTCCCAGTTTGCAGGATACATCTGAGGGAAGTGTCCTGCAGCATGGGGACATAGCCATGCATCTGTGAAGAGAGGACAGAGGAGGAAAATAGAAAAAGAAGACATTTATTCAAAGGACTCAGGATACATTGGAAAGACATGCAGGCGGAAGACGAACGGCTACTCATCTAGAAAGAGGGAAGCAAAGTGTCCCTGGTTCCCTTCTCTTCCTAGCAAATACCTGGGATATATGAAGGATAGAAAGTGAGACATCCCTCTTTCTTTCTCCCGTCCTTATATCCTTGAGTCCTGGTGGCCATGACAGAGTGCCACCACTCTGTCAAAGTGGTTTTCAACCATGTTTACAGGGACTTTAGGAGGTGGGATTTTCCATTCTTACCCACAGATTCCCTATCTCCTCTGCTATCTGTAACCTTTGAATTCTGAGACTTGGAACTTAGTTTGGGATTAAAAAGGTGTCTAATTTGGAGTCTTATGGACTCCCTACCACAAGATGAGTGTTAAAGTAAAGTTGTAGAATTGAGTCCTCCAACAAGTGAGGGAAAAGTGTGTCTTATGAATTGGGGTCCTAGCCTAGTAAAAAGTCTTATAAGAAGGGGGAAAAGAGGCCTCTCACATAAGAGTTAACTCCTGACCTGGTGAAAAGAAAAAAAACAAAACAAAAAACATCTTACATTCAGGGCTATGTTAACTGCTGATAGGGTGGAAAAAAGGAATTTAAAAAAAAGAAACAGCTTAAATACAGAGCTGTGTTAACTGCTGACAGAGTGGAGAAAAGAAAAATATGTCTGGGGAAGAAACTTCTTATTCTTATGCAAATGCATTTCTCCAACAAGGAGAGAAACTTTAAATTGCTGTTTCTTCCCTAGGCTCAGACCGAGACCAAGCTGGATCCCTCAGATGGAGGAGGGGAAGACTCTGTGGGTACACAGTGGGAAACATTGGTGTGTTAGTCTGTTCTCGTGCTGCTAATAAAGACCTACCTGAGACTGGGTAATTTATAAAGGAAAGAGGTTTAATGAACCCAGAGTTCCACATGGCTGGGGAGGCTGAAGGTGAAGGAAGAGTAAAGGCATGTCTTACATGGCAGCAGGCAAGAAGACATGTGCAGGGGAACTCCCCTTTATAAAACCATCAGATCTTGTGAGATTTATGCACTATCACAGTCAAAACCCTCCCCCATGATTCAATTACCTCCAAGTGGGTCCCTCCCATAACATGTGGTGATTACTACAATCCAAGGTGAGTTTTGCATGAGGACACAGAGCCAAACCATATTAGCTGGCCAGCTGGCAGTGTGGGGCCTGGGCACTTGAGGCTGCTTTGGGCCTGCACAGTGGCTGTGGCTCAGTCCCACCCTGCATGGCCACTGGACACCAGTAGCACATGCAGTGGACAGAGTCCTGCTCCCCAACCAGGAGGGAAGTGGGCAGAAAGCTTCTGTTCACCCATCCATCCCATGCACATGCCTGCGGCCATTGGAGTGGCCACTGAGGGCCAGAACACTGAGGGATAGAACACCTCTAATATGGTAAAACAAAAGATAGGTGCCATTACAGTCCTGAATAAAGAAGGAAAATGCCATAGAAAAGGCTGGAGTGGACTGAGGCCAATACTCCCGACTCCGAACAGCAAATGGGGAGGTGGGCCACTGTTTTCTCTACCCTCAGAAGTCCGAGGACAAGAAGGCTCAGAAACAAAAGGGAAAGAAATTTTTTGTTCCACATTTTACTCACTCCTCTTCTTGTCCCCATATGCGCCACCAAAAAGATGCAGAATTTTTGTTCCTTAGTTCAGCTACAATCTGGGTTCTTGTCTTATGACTAAGAAAAATTAGGCACATGGGTACACTGAAGGATGAGGAGAGCAGATTCATTAGGCAAAAAGAAAGCTCTCAGCAAATAAAGAGGGGGTCCTGCCTATAAGCTCCCATCTCACAGATTGAATACCAGGCCACTACACAAGAACTGAAGATGCCCGGCTCCTACACTTGCGCATAGCAGTAATTCCTGGTGGCTCCACCCCATTATCCCAGGGCACATGCAGGCCCCCAGTCCATTGCAGGCATGACCAGCCAAGACACTGTGTAGGTTCCCTCATCAGCCTTCTCCATCTATCACTTGTGGGAAAGTTTTTAATAATTAATTCATTTTATGTAATATTTCCTATTTTCTTTGGACCATTTAGTTTTTCTATTTTTTATTAAATGACAGTGTTTATATAGAAATATGTCCCTTTCATTTCAATGTTCAAATTTACTGATATATATATTTTTGCATAATACCCATTTATAATCAATTCAATTTCTAAGAATTACTCTTTTGTTTCATTATGTGTTTTCTCTCCTTTATCTTTTATCAATTTTCCTTGCTCAGACAATCTTACATATTTTTGAAGAAACAATTTATATTTTCTTTTTCACAGGCAGGGTCTCACTTTGTTGCCTAGTCTCTGCTTGAACTCCCAGGCACAAGGGATCCTTCCACCTCAGCCTCCCGAGTAGTTGAGACTACAGGTGAGCCACCATGACCAGCTTAGAAACAACTTTTCAACTGATTTTTCTATTAAATATTAAGTAAAATATCAGTCATTTTATTTGAAAGTATAATGTATGACTGAAAAGAGTATTCCCTAACTATTGCATATAATCATAAATATACAAACGAGGTCAAGTTTGATATTCAAGTCATTTAGTGCTGCTCTATCTTAATTTTTGATTTTTATATGCTTCTTACACCTTATTGCATAATCTATGCTAAAATATTCAACTCTGATAGCAAATTTATTGGTTTTTCTTTTTGTGTGTCATCAATTTTTTATGTATGTACACTCAGATTATATTACTAGTTACACAAAATCTAGTTTTGTTTTACTCCATTAATACATTAAACATTTTTTAATTATTTGTATTTGTAGTAATAATTTTTGCCTTAAAAATGCTTTTGATCTCACTATCTCTACAACTTTCTTTGGTTAACTTTTGTATGGCATATATTTCACCTATCCTTTTACTTGTATCTGCTGAAGAGCACACAGCTGGGTTTTGTTTTCTTTCCCGTTTGAATATTTGTGTCATTCATTTGAAGACCTTATTGCATTTATTTTTAATTACTACTATTTTGAGTATCAAATCTACAAGATTACTAGCTACTTTCTTCTTTTCCTACATGGGTTACTTTTTTACCCTCCTTCTGCATTTTTTAAAATAATTTTTTATTATTGCAGTTTTTATCCATGATTAATATGAGAGTTATACATTCTTCCACTATTTTTTTAGATACTATCCTAGTGATTGTAACATGGAGGCTGAACTTACAAAGTCAACGTTTTATGACACTATTATTATTGAATAATATAAATGCATTTTAAAATTTAGTTAAATATATCTTCTCCTTCCTGGCCTCACATTATAGTCAAGTTTATTAATTTTTATATACATAAAACCCTCATTGCCTTATTATTATTCAAACAGTCAATATGTATTTATACTTAATAATGTTTATTACTTGATTACTTTATAGTACTTTCTGCATCTTGAAGCTGCTGAATGGTATCACTATTTTTCTTTTCTGAAAAATATCCTCTGCATTTTTTTAATGTGGATTTTCAGTAACAAGTTTTCCCATTTTTTTTGTCTTAAATATGTATATTTTCTCTTTGTCTTTAAAGAACATTTTAATTGGATATAAAGTTTCAGATTGGCAGTTTTCACATTTAACATTATGAAGCTATCGGTCTAACTGCTGTTTTGCGAAGGCAGTCTTCTCTTTTCATTAGGTTGACTCCTTTATATATTTTATCTTTGTCTTGGGCATTTTACCATTCTAATCTAATGTATCTAGGTAGGTATATTACTTATACTTGTTGATATCATTATCACATTATCTTAGTGGCATACAACAAGTGTGTACTCTCAATCAGAAGTCTCAAATGGTCTGTGCACCTATATTTAATATACTTCTCATCTTCAATGGATAAAGGTCTATTCACAGCATGTATATAATATCATTCTCTGTGTCTTCTAACTGTTTTGACTTAATGTATATTTATTTGTCTGTTATTAGCATAGCCATGACTGCTTTCTTGGGTTACTATTTACACAGAAAACCTCTTTCCATTCTCTCACTTTCAACCTATCCATGGCTTTAGATCTAAAATGCATCTCTTGCAGATTGCCAATCTATGTCTTTCAATTGGGGAGTTTAATTCATTTAAATTTAATTAATTACTGTTAGAAAAACACTTACTTTTGTGAGTAACATGCTATAAATATTTTATTTGTTTTGTTATGTCTAATAAATTCTTTTTCCCTCATTTCTTTCATTACCACCTTTTTTTTTTTTTTTTGGTTTGTAGTTGATTTTTTACAGTGACACTTTGATTCCCTTCTAATTTTCTTTTGTGTGTATTCTATAGATGTTTACTTTGTGATTATGCTATTGTTAATATTATATATCAGCTTGTCTAGCCACTAAAGCTCAGATATTTGGTTAAACATCATTTGGTTAAACATATATTTGGCTAGATATTATGATTAGTGTGTGTGAGGGTGTTTTTGGATGAGATTAATATGGGAATCCATCAATGGAGTGAAGAAGGTTGCTCTCCCACATATGGGTGAGCCTCACCCAATCATTTGAAGAACTGAATACCACAGAAAGCTGATCATCCGCCAAAGAAAAGAGAATTCCTCTTGCCTGACTGCCTTTGACCTGGTGCTATTTTCGTGGTGCCTTCAGACTGAAATTGAAACATTGACTCTTCCTAGGTCTTGGGTCAGCCAGCCTTCATACTAGAAGTACACTATTAGATCTCCTAGGTCTCAGGCTTGATGACTATAGATTTGGAAATTGTCAGCCTCCATAATCACACCATGTGTGCCGATTCCTATCATTTATGTGTGTGCACATATATTTATGTTTTATATATATATATACACACACAGATATATATGTTACATATACATTTTTTTTTCTTTTTGGGAAAATGTACTTGTTTTCTGCTGTAGCAGTATTATGTTAAAGCTAATTATGTTAGACTCTATTATGTGACTCTAATAATGTCCTTTCTCTTTACATAATTTTATAAACTTACTATCATGACTAATATTTGGACCTTATGATTACATAGGTCAGATAATAGAAAGAAGTCATACAAGTCTCTAATAAATTGTATGGTATAACAACAGAGGAAAAAAGAACAAGAAAGCTGTGGAGACCAAAGCAACTTCTAAATGCAGTTCACCAGGTCCCTTTCTTACTTTCATAAGATGGTCTTTATCTCTGGATTTTGAACCACTGACATACATACCGGAAATCCTTATTTCAGAAGAAATTTTTTAAAAAATGTTTTCAGAAAGGTATTTTATGCCCTACTGGTCACCTCCTCAAGAAATCCTGTGTAACTAGTTAAACCAATACTTGGATGGGTAGATTTAAGTGTAAATCTTTAATCTACTCATCTCTAATGAATACAAACAAGCTGGCTCTGAGTGACACAAGGAGAGTTTTGAACTTTAAACAACATTTTATAAATCAATAGCTAGCTTAATCCATTCTTACCTTGATCAAGAATCAGTACCAGACTTCCATATCTTCTTGAGGTAAGCACAGAATACTATCTTATGTAAGACTTAAAAACACTCATGCTAATTAAGTACTCTATCCCATATCCAGAAATTTGAATTGGGAATAACACGTCGATACATGTAAAATTGGGATCATGTTACAGTCATATGGTCTGGAAAAGGAAAATACATTTTACAGACAGAAACAAATATGACACAGACAAGAGAAGTACACATGGTAAATGAAAAGACCCAAAATACTTTAACTCTATTCTCATTGGACTGCTTGTATATTCTGGGAGTAGAGATTTCTAGCTTCATAGCCATCTCTGCTTCTCATATTCTTCCTGGTCAAATGAATACTGAACAATTGTGGCCAAGAAAATAACTAGGACAGTCTGAGACTTGGGTAAATTTGGTCCATTTCTGCACTTTTTGAAAATGATATCTAATCTCTTTAAATTGGTGTGACACAGATCACAATATTTAGTTGAGTTCAGAAACTTGTTATGGAAAGTACGAATCATGTATATCTGAAATATGTGAAGTTTGTTCAGTTTGTTATATAGAGGTTAAAATGTGACTATCAGATTACTTTAACTCACTTAATTTTTAAGGTGTTTTTAGAGTAGCATAAGTATATGAAAGTATAAAATAACACTTATGGGAAATTTGGTGAATCCTGCTTAATTTACAGAGTATGAGAGGACAGAAATAGACTGCTCAAATGGTGAAAGCATTATCATTTTTTACTTTCTAGTAGTTTTTAATCATTAAATAAGATATACAATAATTCAGAATTATTCAGTACTCATTCATCAAGGGCTCACAGACTCCCAGAGGAAGGTTCATAGACTGTAATATTATTTCAGACAATAAAGGAGATAATAAAGCTAAGTAAGTTTTGTACAATTTTTTTTGAATTTAGGAAGCAAAATAATAGAGTTAAAATAACATGCCACGAATGAGTTTTACTTTGCAAAAAAAAAAAAAAAAAAAAAAAAAAAAGCTTTATTTACTTACAATTCAAATGAATCATTTACTTCTTACAGGAAATTGATGGATCTGAATTTTTCCATGAATTGCTGTTCTGCAAATATAATCCTTGAAGAGTTATTTGATATCATATTTCCCAATAAAATCTTTTATTCTATTTTACGACACATTGACAGGCCTCTCAAAATAATCAGTAAATGTTAGCAAAATATTCCAAAGAAGACATTCATTAAGAATAGAATTTAATTTACATGGAAAGATACCCGTTAAATAACTTACACATTACCACATATCTTGAAGTACTCATTAGAGTCAATTTTCTTACCTTTAGTGTTTGTTCCACCTCATAGACACAATCTTTGTGAAAATTATCATTTGAGTGCTTATTCATAATCTGTGTTTTATTAAATGTTAATGTAATTGCCAAAGGAAATGAACCAAACCAAATTGTTCACAGAAAAAAAGACACATTGAGATTCTGTGAACACACTTCACTGAATTAAAAAAAAAAAAAAAGATGAAACTGTGAAACTTTTCATGTTGTCACAAAATTTGAAAGTATGGAGATGTGTATCTTTCATTGCTGAGGACTTTATTATGCACTGACATTCCTGTTGAGAAATCATATAATTATAGATTGAATTAAGTTCATCAAGAACTCATATCTTTTTTAGAGTTTGCCAAGGGCAAGGGTTGGGAAAAAGTAAAAAAATATATATAGAAGCCCCATCTCTATTAAAAATTACCCAGTGTTATAGTGGGTACCTGTAATCCCAAGCTACGTGGGAGACTGAGGCAGGAGAATCACTTAAACCTGGGAAACAGAGGTTGCAGTGAGCCTAGATCATGCCAGTGCACTCCAGTCTGGGCAACAGAGTGAGACTCTGTCTCAAAAAAAAAAAATATATATATATATATAAAAAATATGTATTTTTAAATAGTATATATATAGAGAGAAATATTATACACAGAATCATGGCAATTGTGTTAATTACATACTTGCTGCTTAAGACAAGAAGAGAAACAACTAAACATTCTCAATCTTAATACTAATAAATCAGTATTTAAATAGGCAGGAATAATACTCTTATTTAAAATACTCTCTTGATTTTTATGCACTGACACAAAACCTAACTCGAACTAGAATGTGAGCTTACTCTCTATAGCTATGGAAAGTTAATTCTTACTCCATATTTACTATATAACATTGGCAACACATAATGTTCTAATATAGATAAAATATAGTCATAACTCCTTATACTGCACTTCACTTTATTGTATTTTGTAGATACTCTGTATCATATATATATATAAAATTATTGTGGCAACCTTGAGTCCAAAAAGTCTTTATGTTTCATTTTTCCAACAGCATATGCTCACTTTGTATTTCTGTGTCACATTTTGGTAATTGATGCACATACTTATGAGTTACATGTGATATTTTGATACAAGCATACAACATCTAATGGTCAAATCTGAGTAAGTGGAATATTCACCACCTCAGATATTTATATTCTGGGGGAAATTTTGAATGTTCTCCCTAATTCCATGAAGGCTGAGAGAGGCGAGGAAGCTGCAAAGAAAAGATTGAAGCTAGTGTAGGTTTTTCATGAGGTTTAAGGAAAACAGCCATTTAACATAAATGTGCAAGATGAAGAAGCAAGTTCTACTTAGAAGCTGCAGCAAGTTATCCAGAAGATTTAGCTAAGATGATAGATAAAAGTGGCTATAGTAAACAATAGATTTTTCAAAGTAGACAAAACATTCGTCTGTTGGAAGAAGATGTTACCTAGAGCTTCCATAGCTAGAAAGGAGATGTCAATGTCTGGCTTCATGTCTTCAAAAGACAGACTGTCTCTCTTGTTAGGGGTTAATACAGTTGGTAACTTTAAGTTGAAGCCAGTGTTCATTTATTAATCCAAAAATCCCAGAGTCCTTAAGAATTCTGCTTAATAAACTCTCACATATAACCTGAAGGTGTTCAAGACTTCAGTGGAAGAAGTTACTGAACACGTGTTGAAAATTGCAAGTGAACTATAATTAGAAGCGGAGCCTGAAGATGTGACTGAATTGCAGGAATTTCATGATAAACCTTGAACAGATGAGGAGTTGCTTCTTAAGAATGAGCAAATACAGTGTTTTCTTGATATGGAATTTACTCCAGGTGAAAGTTCTGTGAATATTGTTGAAATGACAAAAAAGGATTACATATCACATATACTTAGCTGATAAAGCAACAGCAGGGTTTGAGAGTGTTGACTTCAGTTCTGAAAGTAGTTCTATTTTGGGCAAGAAGCCATCAAACTTTACGGCATGCTACACAGAAATATTTTGTGAAAGGAAGGATTAATGGATGGGGCAAACTTTATTGTTTTCTTATTTTAAGAAATTGCCGTAGCCAGCCAAATCTTTGTCAACCACTGCACCGAGCAGTCATCAACACGGAGACCAGACTCTCCACCAATAAAAATATTTGGACTCATTGTAGGCTCAGATGACTGTTAGCGCTGCTTAGCAATGAAGTGTTTTAAATTAAGGCATGTATGAGTTGTACACTTTGAAATAGCAAATCGTATGGCACATAAATATTTCCATGCTCACTGTTTGGAATAATTTATATTATTGGAATAACCATACTACTCAAAGCAATCTACAGATTCAATGCAATCTCTATCAGAATACCAACATTAGTATTATTATTATTATTACTATTATTATTATTTTGACACGAAGTCTTGCTCTTTTCCCCCAGGCTGGAGTGTGATGGCGTGATGTCAGCTCACTGCAACTTCCACATCCCAGGTTCAAGTGATTCTCCTGCCTCAGCCCCACAAGTAGCTGGGATTACAGGCACCTGCCAGCACATCAGCTAATTTTTGTATTTTTAGTAGAGATGGAGTTTCACCATGTTGGCCAGGCTGGACACAACATTATTTTTTACAATATTAGAGAAAATAATTCTAAACTTCATATGCAACAAAAAATACCTTGAATATCCAAGGCAATCCTAAGCAAAAAGAACAAACATTACCTGACTTCAAATGATACTACAAAGCTGTAGTAACCAAAACAACATGGTGTTGGTATAAAAATAGACACTAGCTCCTGGATGACATTCTTTAGACAAACCGTGGTTTAATTTTGATTGATTGTGTATGTCTACAAATTTACTCATTTCTTCTAGATTTTCAAATTTATTGGCATACAGTTGCTCACAGTAGTCACTAATGATTGTTTGAATTTCTACATATCAGTTGTACTGTCTCCTTTTTATCTCTAATTTTATTTATTTGTAACTTCTCTTTTTTTCTTACTCTGGATAAAATTTTACCCATTTTCTTTATCTTTTTAAAAACCCAGCTTTTTGTTTTGTTAATTTTTTTTATTGTTTTTATCACTTCAATTTCATTTATTTCTGTTCTTAGTTTATTATAGCTTGATTTAGGATTTGGTTTACTTTTGCTCTTCTAGTTCTTTGAGATGTATCATTATGGTATTTATTTGAAGTTTTTCTTCTTTTTTGATGTAAGTGCTTATAACTATAAATTTCTTCTTAGTTCTGTCTTATTTGTATCCCATACATTTTTACATGTTGTGTTTCTATTACCATTTGTTTCAAGCAATTTTTCAATTTCTTCTTAATTTCTTCATTGACCACTGTTTATTCAGTAGCAAATTGTTTAATTTCTATGTGTTTGTATAGTTTCCAAAATTCCTCTTGTTATTGATTTCTAGTTTTCTTCCATTGTGATCATAAAAGATGCTTAATATTATTTCAATATTTTTAAAATTAATACAAATCTTACTCAAACTATTCCAAAAACAGAGGCAGGGGAAATATTCTTAAACTCTTTCTATGAAGTCGGTATGACCTTTATAGCAAAACCAAAGACACATCAAAGAAATAAAAATACAGGTCAATATATCTGAATATTGATTAAAAATCCTCAACAAAATACTAGCAAGTCAAATTTAGCAACACATTAAAAAGGTCATTCATCATGACCAAGTAGGATTTATCCCCAGGATGAAAAGATGGTTCCACATTTTCAAATCAGTCAGTGTGATATATAATATCAACAGAGTGAAGGACAAAAGCAATATGATTATTTCAATTGATGCTGAAAAACATTTGATAAAATTCAACATCTTTTCATAATAAAAACTCTTAAAAACTGGGTAGAGATGGAACATACCTCAATATAATAAAAGCTGTATGTTCTACCACAGCTAGTATCATACTGAAGGGGAAAAACTTTTTAAAGTTTTTTGTCAATGATATTTTGTAGACATCAGCATACAGCTCTTATACTCATTTTGTTGTATTTATTCCTAAACTTTATTATTTTTGATGCTATTGTACATTTAATTGTTTTCTTAATTTCATTTTTTTTTTGTTTATTGCTGGTGTATAAAATTATATTTTTTATATATTGATCTTAGATTCTTAAACCTGTTGAATTTGTTTAATAGCTCTAATATATTTTGCATGGAATCCTTGGCGTTTTCTACATACAAGATTATATCATGTGTAGCTAGAAATAGTTTTACTTTTTATTTACTGTATGAATGCCACTTAAAAAAATTATTGGGAGGCTAAGACAGGAGAATTGCTTGAACCCAGGAGGCAGAGTTTGCAGTGAGTCAAGATCGCTCCACTGCACTCCAGCCTGGGTAACAGAGCAAGACACCATCTCAAAACAAAAAAAAGACTGTAACTTTGATATATCTCAGAGCAACGAGAAACATGATATTCTTACTAAATTAATGTATTTTGGATTGCGTGTGGGAAAGACATAACTTGTTGCATCCAAAATACTATGATGTTCTGAAGTTGTTGTTAAAATGAAAATATATGTATATACATGTATACACATGCTCACACAGTGATTTTAAAATAGTATTTTTGTGAAAGAGTAATGTGAAATATATATGCTCAAGTTCACATTTTAAATAAAATATAATTTAAACTCATTCTGACAAAGAGGACCACATTCTGTTTAGAATTAATATGAGACGATGTCTTATTTATTTAATTATTTATTTATATGTATGTCATTATGTTTATGAACACCACCACTAAATAGTATCCCTACCCTAACAATGGTAGCTAAAAAGAAAATTGGGGTCTTTATAAATGAGTAACTTCATGTCAACATTTTGTGGCTAACATAGGCTTCAAGTTCAGCAGAAAATCTTTTTTTTTGTTCATTAATTCAGCAATTATTTTTTGAACTACGAACATGTGTCTAGCATTGGGATAGATTCTGGTAACAAAACAGATGCAAATCTGTATTGGACTTACATGCTAGTAGATGGAAAGAGTAAGCACAGTGGATAAATAATATAATACATAGTAAGTGACAAAGCTCTGGAAAAAATTAGAGCATAAAATGGAAATTGGGGGTGTCAGGTTGGGTTTGGGAAGTTTGCGATTTAAATAGAGTAGTCAGGATAAGCTTAATGAAATATTTGGCATTTTAGAAAAGGCTTGCAAGAGCACAGGGAGAGTTCCATGAAGATAGTTATAGAAGTATGTTCCGGGTAGAATAACTAGTGTAAAATTTGCCAGAAACATGATTTAAATGTTTTTAAAGAAAAATAAGGGGAAAAGTATGGCTTGGGTAGAGTGAACAAGAGTAGTAAAAGATGAAGTCAGACATGGTGAAACAAAGAAGCCAGTTAGGAGGAAGGTGCAAAAATGCAGGTGAAACATTTTGAGAGTTTAAACCCAGATAGTGAAAGCATAAAAAATGGTTCATTTCAGAGTTAAGTTTCATATATCTATTACATATCTAAGTAAATTCATCAATGATAAAGGATAGGGGAAAGGTACTAGATTTTAAATATAACTTTGGAACTCAGGAATATTTAAATGTTTGAAACCGTAAGTGTGGATGAGGACACCTAGGTAATTTATACAGACAGAGAAGATTTAAAAGCTGAAAAGGATATATTTGAAAAGAGAATGAGAGGAGTCCAGTGATAAAGAAGGAAAACAAAGATCACATGTTTTAGCATCCCAGTGAGAAAAGTGTTTCCAGTGAGGAATAACTGCGTACATCAAGTATTGCTGGCATATGTAGTATAATAATATCTGAGAATGATCATTTGTCTTATAAGTATATGAACCACAGTCATCCATAGCTTACTCTTTTATTGAAAGTTGGAATATGTGCTAGTCCTCTAATATTAACTTGCTTCCAAAAAAAATTGTTAAAAACATGATTTGCACTAGGACCATTGTAAAAGTGTTTTAATTGAGATGTATTTCTAAGGAAATGGTCACTAGTGATGAACACAAATGAAGTCTGGTATAAATATCTGTTTATTCTAATGTTTATTTTGGCATCTGCTTTAATAACTTGAATCTTTGGAAAACAGTAAGGCCATGGAAAGTTTTGAGTTCTACAAAATTTAGCTTATGAGAAAGCAAAATTAACTGATAAAGGAAATAAAATAATGTTGCTGCATTCATCTGTTAGGCACTGCATGGTGAAGAGCGATGCTAATGTCAAGAAGAAAGAGATCTCCTCTGCTCTCTAAAAGAGATTGTAAAATTATTTTCTTCTGTTCAAGAAAATTAGTAGTTATACAGTTTGACACAGTTCATAAAGTATTGCAGCAGAATATTTTACTTTCTCTCTTTATGCTTCTGCAGATTGAATTGGCATTTAAGGAAATGAGGATCTAGCAAATAGAAGACAGCTTTCCTTATCTCTCAAAATTTTGCTTAACAGAGGCAGAGACCAATGAACGAATTTTTAACACGAGAATGCATTTTCAATCCCTAGTAAATTTACAATGTTGGGTAGTAATCTATTACATCACATTTGTTTTTGTTTTGGTACAACAATTCAGTACAAAGTTTTTAATGTTTTCACTTTGTGAAGTGATAAGGACAAAGAGTTTAAAAATGACTAAGGACTAGTGAGGACTAGTGAGAGAAGAACAGTAATACATTTAAATATATATATTTCAACCTGGCAAACAAAGAAACAGGTGTCAACAATCGGGTGTTAATTGTGTGACTGTTAAAAATAAATGTTAAAATTTAAGTTCATAAATAAATTCAAATAAATTGTCATAGGTTAATATTATTTGCAAATAAAACAATACTAAATTATTTCCATTGTATTTGCTTTAATAGGCAAAAAAGCATTTTTAAGGAGAGCTCTTTACTATTTTAAAATGTTGTTTGTTTTTGATAAAACTTGAGTAAACCTGTATTTTTATGTATTAAATATGTTATCAAGAATGTAGTGGAAAATGTTTGAGAATCTAGATAAAATCCATATATAGCTACCAATTCTGTATTAGTATGAATTACATTATTACAGTTTCCTTTGGTGTTTTATGCATGAATGTATCTTTCATCACTTCTTCCTCATTTTCTTCCTTCTCTTCTTTCCTTTTTTTTTTTTTTTTTTTCTTTTTTTTTCGTTGAGACAGAGTCTCTCTTTGTCGCCCAGACTGGAGTCCAGTGGTGCTATCTCGGCTCACTGCAAGCTCCGCCTCATGGGTTCACGCCATTCTCCTGCCTCGGTCTCCCGAGTAGCTGGGACTACGGGGCCCACCACCACTCCCAGCTAATTTTTTGTATTTTTAGTAGAGACGGGGTTTCACCGTGTTAGCCAGGATGGTCTCGATCTCCTGACCTCGTGGTCCGCCCGCCTCGGCCTTCCAAAGTGCTGGGATTACAGGCGTGAGCCACCATGCCTGGACCCCTTCTTTTTATATTTTGTTGCATTATAACAAACACAAAAATGTATAAGCAAAAGCTACACGTGATAATCTTCATCTAAACACGTTTATGGAATAAGCATCTAGATAAAAAAAAAACAGGATACTTTTAGATGCTGAAAGTTTCCTGTATTCCTTCAGGTCAAAATAACAACCCCCTGAAGAATAAATACTATTCTGACCTCTAACATGATAGATTAATGTTTTTGTTTTTTTTTCAACTCTACATGGAAGAAATACATTATCTGTATTCTTCCTTTGCTCAAAATGTTATTTGTAATATTTATCCATATTGTTGCTGTTTTAGTTCATGCACATCCATCTCTAAATAGTGTTCCTTTGTGTGAACGTATCATATTGTTTTGATTCAGTCAAATTCATTCGGCTAGTCCACAGTGTTTGACTATTATGAAAAGCACTATTAAAAATACTTTTATTTTTTAGTAAACATACATAAACATAATGGGTTGGCTATGTACTTAGAGGTATAGTTGCTTGCTAATAAAATATGCATATGTTCCGCTTTAAGAGGGATTGTCAATATCTACTAACTTGTTGCAGTAATCCCTTATCTTCACTAACAGTATTGTCTGTCTTTTTACTATTAACGGCCCTGGTGGATGAGTAATGGGATGACCTTAGGGGTTGAATTTGCAACAAATTAAATTTTTATAATTTTTATTATCCATTTGGTGATCTCTTTTGTCAAGTGCTTATTGAATCCTTTGTCAATTTTTCTCTAGGGTTATCTATTTCCTGTTAGTTTGCTAAAGTTCTTGATATATTCTAAATCTAAGACATTGGTTGGATATGTGTATTGTAAATTTTACCTCTAACTCTGTGAGTTACATTACAGGTTTTTGTTGTTGTTTTGTTGTTTTGTTTTGTTTTGTTTGTTTGTTTTTTGAGACAGAGTCTTGCTCTCTCGCCCAGGCTGGAGTGCAAGTAGTGCAATCTTGGCTCACTGCAAGCTCCGCCTCCCGGGTTCATGCCATTCTCCTGCCTCAGCCTCTCGAGTAGCTGGGACTACAGGCACCCGCCACCACGCCGGGCTAATTTTTGTATTTTTAGTAGAGACGGGGTTTCACTGTGTTAGCCAGGATGGTCTCGATCTCCTGACCTCCTTATCTGCCCGCCTCAGCCTCCCAAAGTGCTGAGATTACAGGCGTGAGCCACCGCACCCGGCCAACATTACCATTCTTTTCATGGTTACTCTTGATGAAGATAAATTATTGATATCAATATCACCCAATTTATAAAAGATATCACATGATCTGGGCATTTTAATGTTCTATTTGTCAAACATTTGCCTACTGCAAGTTCTGAAGATATTCTCCCAGGTTTTCTTCTAAAAACTTATTTTTCATGTTCATATTTAGAGCTGCAATTCAGAAAACTTATACTTGGGTATGATATGAAGTAAGAGAGATGAGGGTAACTAAATTAATATTTGTTACCCTAAATGGTTGAACAAATATCTCTTAATTAGAAAGATAAAATCTAAGACTATTGAGAGAAGTTGCACTATCTCTGTCCTACTTTTCATAATAAAAAGTAAGATGAGGGTACATCTGTGATATATTCCATTTATGTATAATAGAGATTAGGGGTAGGATTCAAGAGGACTCAAAGAAGACAAACGAGAGATACAAAGTAGTGAGTTAATAACATCTGACCAAAGAAAGCTAAAGAAGGGGTAAAAAAATTAAAAAAAATCACCACTTAAACATTCAAACTTGCAATACATGGAAAATTGCTTTTCTGCATATTCCAAAATAATAAAGTATCACAGAGGCAAGAGATAGTCCAAAAAAAAAAAAAAATGTGGCAGGTTTGGTGAGGAAGTATTTAAATAGACCATTATCACTTAGTCACGTGCTAGATGTTAAACCTTGTCAGGAATTTTCTGAGAATACCTCGCTTTATGCTCAGGCACTAGCATAGATCACGTAACTAATCATAAAGCAATTTCTAGAAAGGTAATCAGAGTACCAATATTAGTTTAAATTAATCATCTGGATTGGTAAGGATATTAGGAACATTACAAGATGAAATAGTTTGCCTGCATGGGGTTACATTTTTATGTTTATTAAATTTATCTCTGTATGCCCTGAGCCAATACTAGTTGTTTTTATGACTCTTTCTTGTTTTCTCTAAAGGATGTGATCCACTTCCAGGACAGTTTACTTATTTTACACTATCTATTAAATTAAGGTTGTTATCATAAACCCTATATAGACTTACATTTTTTGGTCCTCTTCATCAATTTTCCTGGAAAAGTTTTTCTATCTGTAGTTACTTATGTATAAATTTCTCAATAAGATTTGATCAATTTTTATTTTATATTATTTACAACTAGGATAATATGTGGTTTAATAACTGTCATACCTTCTTAAAATTCCCTCTTGCCAACAATATATATTCATTTTATTCTTTTTAAAGGACTTTATCTTGAGTTATACTTTGTCTTCTTTCTTTTTGTAAGCAATCATCTTGTATGTGATTTTTACCTTTTTTCAGTCTTCCTGTTTCAATGATTTTAGGATGCCTCTTGTAATGTCATATAGGTGAATTCTATGCTTTAATTCTTTTAATCAATGTCACTGCATTTTTTAGTATTCTTTATGCTCTTATTTTTTAACACTTTTATTTTTCTAGCACTATATTTAAATAATGTTTCAGTGACTCATCTACCTCCATGTTTTTCTTAAAAATTTCACCTCTATTTTTAGCTTATTGTCCTAAAAATCGCAATGTAAACTTTCAGCATGCTAACTGCTCTTCAGCAATGTCTATTTTCTACTAATATAATCATCTAATTATTAAATTTTAAATTCCAAATAATAGCCTTAAAAATATTTTTTTATGGATACAGTAACCTATCTTTCTGAGGACATTAATTATACCTATTCTAACATTATATCCAAGAAGTATTCACATAATCTAACATGCTTTTAATGTAATCTCTATTTATCGAGTTATGTAAGTCTCTTTTGTGATATTATCTTTTCTCAGTTATTTGGTAATTCTTCTTGGTGGTGGCATTTTGTAATTAGAATGTTAATATGCCTTTTTATCTCTGTGAAACTTAATAGGAGGGACAGAAAGAGCTAGGGAGTCTTATATTACTGTTTGCCTATCGTAGGACTGAAGGAAGTATGGAGTGTTTTATTGTATATACAATTTCCCTCTATTTCTTCTGGGGTCACCAGTGATCCCAGACACTGTGCTGACATTTTAATTTCACCGTGCAGTTACACTGCTCCTGCACAAAAGCACCTTGCTTAAAGTTTGATGCCTGGTAGAGAAGGAAACAGCAGATTTCCTGGCTACCACTGTTGTGCTGCCACAACCAATTACCCTATCCACTGATTTGAACAACGTCCTATTCAAAGTAGTTCCTGCTTCATTTTTTACTTTCCTCTCCTATGTCTGTTTAAGACCATTACTTTCTTTTTCTATGTTATTCTTTTATTTTTTTCAGCTATCCCTCATGAATCCTAGTAGAGAAAACTTTCTTATTTTTCAATGCATTATTTATTTTTTAAAATTACTTTCTTTAGTTTTGTTCACTTAAGAAAGAAAGAATAGGCTACAGTGTTTTCAGTCCATTATATTTATTGGAACTTCTAACATTATATGTAAATAGTCAAATTTTGCAATATTTACTTTTACTTGTATCTACTTTTTCCTATCTGTTTTCTCTTTAGTTGTTATTGTAAATGAGAAGCAATAAACAGTGCTGATTATTCTCTGCTGAGCCAAATAATGTGACAAGGCCCATAGAGATTAAAATATAATCCCAGGTTCCTAAACCTGTAATGGTCAAAGAAGATATTCCAAGTTTTAGGACCTAGAGGTTTCACTTTTTCTTTTTTTCTATTTTAGAAAGTAAGACACTTCAAAACTTAGTGGCTTGAAACAACAGCCATTTATTATGTCTCACAAATCTACCAGTTGGCTGAGTGGTTTTGCTGATCTTGTCTGGGCTTGTTTCATGTGTCTAAATCAACTAACTCCCTGGTCAGTTGGAGGCTGCATGCTCTAGGTGCACTCAGATTGAGCAATTCAGCCCTGCTCAGTGTGGTCTCACCTCTTCCAGCTGACTAGACTTGATTTGTTCTTGAAGCAAAAGTAAGCTGCAAAGAAAGAGAGTAGAAGCACATAAGTCTCCAGAGATCTAGGCTCAGAACTGGCACACAGTCACTTTCCTTCCATTGGTGAAAGCAAGTAACAGGATCAGCCTAAATTTAAGGGTAAAGAAAATAGACGTACTGGGAAAAATTACAAAGTACCCCCCTCTCAATTTTTATTTTGACAATTTTCAAAGATACAGCAAAGGTGAATGTTTCAACCTACCACTTACATTCTACATTAACCATATATCTATTTAGTTTTCCATCACTCTATCCATCCCTCAATTTATCTTATTTTTGACACACTTCCAAATAATCTGCAGATACAGCAGTTTCTCTTTTCTGTAACTTCATTTAGCACTCAAAACAATATCACTATATAATGTTACACGTTGACTATAAACTTCTCTTTTTCCTCACAAGCTTTTTATAGATTTAATATTATCTTGGCTATTTCTGTGTAAACTAGTTAAATGTTACTTTAAAATTCTTCTTTTCCCTACATCACCTCAGTTACTCTAGTGGACAGTAATTGTTACTGTGGTCCTCTGTTTGGTATTGAATGTCTTCAAATGCCTTTTGAATTTAATGAAAATACTACATGAAATAACACTGGTAGTTACCTACTTTTCTTCCACTTTTTCTTAAGTCTCCCAACTGAATGAAACAGCTGACAGTAAGGTGTGCGTGAGTGGTGAGGTATGTTAATTCTTACACTTCACTTTAGCTTATGTTATCAGGAAGTGATCTCCAAATGCAAAAATATAAAGCACTCTATTCTTGGGTAACAATGTGAACAATAGAAGGCCTGACCTTTCTTAGGCACATCCCTCAGATTCAAAAGGAACACGTCTTGATTTAATATCAATCTCTATATAGGAGCCTGAGAATGGGGTGAGGAGAGCTGCTGGCCTTTGTACCGCAATTTAATTCACTCTGATTACTTTCTATCCTCCCACCCCGACTCTTCCTTCAGTCTGTTTCTGATTAGTTACCATAGCCTTCCCCTGGACTCTATATATGCTAAATGGAGCTCCAGACTTAGAGGCTCTCTGGGATCCTGTCAAGAGGAAATCCTGTACATACCCCCTACTCCTCTATCACTGCTTCGTGCTCTGGGCACTCTCACTGTGCAGTTTCTTCTTCTCTGGTTTAGCCAACAGCATAATTCATAGGTTTTCTAAATTCCATCATAGCATCTGGTCCTTGTGTGAGTCCTCTTTCATTCCGTGTCTATTACAGACAGATATTTTAAAGTATCTAGCCGGGCGTGGTGGCTCATACCTGTAATCCCAGCACTTTGGGAGGCCGAGGTGGGCGGATCACCTGAGGTCAGGAGTTCGAGACCAGCCTGACCAACATGGAGAAACCCTGTCTCTACTAAAAAAAAAAAAAAAATACAAAATTAGCCGGGCATGGTGGTGCATGCCTGTAATCCCAGCTACTCGGGAGGCTGAGGCAGGAGAATCGCTTGAGCTAAGGAAGCAGAGGTTGCTGTGAGCTGAGATCACGCCATTGCACTCCAGCCTGGGCAACAAGAGTGAAACTCCGTCTCAAAAAAAAAAAAAAAAGAAAAAAAAAAGTATTTTTACTGTTGATGCAGTGAGATTTGTGGGGAAAGAGGATAGAAATGTATGCCAATCTCCTCTCTTGAAATAGACATCTATTATTAAATAACACTCATCAAAATAAATGTTCTTGTTGTTATATCTTAGTTGGATGAAATGAAAATGCCAAAATCCTGCTCTCTAATCATGATTACCTCCAAAATATTATTGTAACATTTTTTCTTGATTCAAAAAAACTAAAGATGTTAAAATGGAACAGTTTGGGCCATGTTATTTCAAATAATTTTGGCAACCAATCAATATTCTTAATATTTCCCCTCAAATTCTTTCACTAGTCTTCCTTTTTCATTATTCACAATGTTTATTTCAAAATCTTGCCGGTCTCCCCCATTCATCCTTACAAATTCTTACCTGTTCCTTTACAGAGAAAATAGAAGTTATCAGAGAGAAAGTCCTTTTAATTCTTGTCTCTTTTATTATGAACATGTATGCCTCTGTTTTATCCTTGCTTCTTTCCTTCATGTCTTGAACATTCTCCTAATAAAAGTAAACCATCCATTTAAAAATCTGTTCCTATTACCTCCTATTATTTCTGGGACCTTGGACTGTTTGCTCTATCTTCCTGTTCTATTCTTCTCCCTCAGGCTTCGATCTGTCACCATTTCAATTTCAATACAGCTGATCTGGCAAAAGTCAAAAATAATCTCTTCGTTGAAACATACAGTGAACACTGTTTAGTGACCATCAATTTTTAATTCTTTGCATTATTTGAACTTCTAGCCACTTCCATTTTGTTGAAACTCTCTCCTCCATTAAGTTATAGGACCTGACTCTGTTCTGCTTCTCTTTCCATTCTTTCTATCTTTCCCTATCAATCTCTGCTCTTGGCTACTCTTCGAGTCTTAGTAAAAGTTAATGTCATATTACGCTTCCTTCCTGGCTTCTCTTGTAATGTAATGTATATGTTCTCTTGCAACATTCTCTGGGTGATATTATACATTACTTGACTTCAGTTATTGTAAAAATTATTCCAAATACATATATCATTGCCGAGTTCTAATCTGGTTACCAACATTTATACATACTTTCTCCTAGATATATCTGCCTGATTTACCACTAAGCATCTCAGACTGAGAATATTCCAAACTGGATGCATTATAAGTATTATTAGTACTTATCAAATATGTTTTGCTGTTTTCTGTGCACCTGGCACCACAATAGATGCACTTTCCCATGTGAAAACACACACTCGACTGTATCCATTCCCTCACTTTTTGAGTCTCATCCAACACCAAGACATGACCTCCTGACTTTATTTTTTAAATCTCTTGAATCCATTTTATTTTCATCACCCCTCAATGTCACATCTCCCACTAGGATTAATTCCATAATATTCTAATTGATATCCCAATTTTCAGCCTGACATCCAGACAGACTAAAATATCTAAGACAAAGGCGAAAGTAGATTTCTTCTTGCCCAAAGCCCTGTATTAGTCCACTAATATTTTTAGCATAACAATTATTGTATCAATTTCTTATCTTATCGATTTCTCTTTTTGATCTTTTCACTTTGGAATCCTATCTTCCAAATACATCAAATTACTGATATGTCCTTGAATGCATCATGTTATTTCCCAGTATTTTGCAGAAATGCCACATGCACCTAAAATATGTTCTACTCTCTATCTCTGTTCACTCACATTCATCTAGCTCCTCCTTGACTCCTATAGAGCCTAAGAATAATATATACTCAGTAAATGAATAAAAGAATAATGACTACATTTTTCTATACTCTATTTTCCAGTTCAACTTTACAAGTTTATTTGGTATCAGTGCTCACTTAAACTTGAATTATCTGAGGAAATACCTGTCACAAATTACTTTAATACCACATAGAAATTTTGTTAAATAAATGGGAATATAGAAATGTATTCTTTAAATAATCTAAGTAGTAATTAGAAATAAATAGTTCAAATCTGAAAGTTAATCTTTTGCCTACTTTGTCCATTTTGCTGGCTTGAACTTTCCTTTTGTTCAGGGATTAGAATCTATTAGCCTTTCTTTAAGTCTCGTTAAAAATAAATTAATCTTTGTGAAGTTCATTTTAACATTTATCTGAAATTAAACTGAAAAATGTAATTAGTAGAAATTCATGGAAAAGAGCCCAATTTTTATTATGTATCATTAATAGTATAGTTGGCTTAAAAAACAAAACAAGAATAAACTCAAAAACAAAAACAAACGAGGACAAATAATCTGATGTCATTGGTATGGCCTTCACTCAGACAACTACTGAGGAAGTTTCACCAACTTGGAAGTTAACTAAAATACTCTGGCTTTCCCATAAAACTCACTGTCTCAGTGTAATATATATATATTTTTCTTTTGAGAATTTTTTTAGCAAATATATATTTTATTTATTTATATAAATATTTATGTAAATATTTGTATAAATATTTATATATATATTTGCTAAAAATATATATATATTTGCTAAAAAAAGAAATAATTATCAAAATATAATGAAAACATTGAAACTAGATTTCAGCACAATAAAATGTCAAAGAGGAAAATAATCTGTGAGATAATAATGAAACCTGCACTGCTTAAAATAAAATTATTTCTGAGATAATAATAGATTCATTTTTACTTTATGGATATGTGATAAATCTGATTATAACTGAGGTCATATGTTAAACCAACACAAAAAAAATTTCACTGTGAACATCACTGAAAATATTGGCCTCCTATCAAATGTTATCCTCTTAACTGGATCTATTCATCTATTCACACCACCCTTACTCGTATGCCCCTAATTCTTCTCTGCCTGTTGTACTTTTCCACGTAGCACTTAATGTTCTAACATTCTATAAGTATACATATTTATAATATTTATTTTTAGTTATGTTACCACACTAGTATGTAAGTCACATAAAGGCAGGAAGTTTCGTCTATTTTGTTTTCTGTTGTAGCCAAGGACCAAGAATACCTGTCATATAGTCCTCATTCTGAATAAAACTAGAGAAAGTCAATCATAAAGAATAAAATAGTAAAGAAAGTTCGTTTTTATCTTTTTTTGGTGGACAATAAAACAAGCAAATGGAAGTGTATTGGTCCTGGATCATGTCACAATCTAAACTGGTCAATCAGTAGAGCTTGCCAGCACCCTTTGTTATTCCACGTCATCTCAACATAGCCACAGAAGTAACTATATGGCCTAGTTTCTGTGCTTCAGCATATCATGGGCATTTAATCTATTTGATAGACAGGTCATTTTATTTTTGCTTATCTTTATTTTGAATTCTAAAAGTTAAATAGTAAAACATTGCAGATATAGTATATATGACTTCTAAGTTCTTCAAATTAAATGAAATTTTTACACAGCAAATTTGGACATAACTTACTTTCTCTCTTTCTTCTTGAAGGGATCTTTGATTTATTGGATTTAAAACTGTAGCAAAGTGATAAAATCGTGATTATTGAAGAAGACCAGGATTTCTTTGCTCTTCTTGATATGATGGACAGAAAATAAATCTTAAAAAAGCCCTAACAATGCATAATAAAATTACCAACTTATTGATGCTTTTCAAGCTAACAATTATAAGTCTGAAAGAACATCAGTACTTGATAGATGGAATAACCCCATTATTTACACATCAAGGTTTATTTGACACTGAATCAAAAGAGTGCTGTTGATAACTGTGTTTAATCTGTAATAAATATGTCACCCATATTTCATTATTGAAAATAAACAAAATATACTTCCATTTGTTAGTTAGTGCATTTTTTTCTGAAAAATTTTGCAAATATTTTACATCTTATTATTAAAATAACTTTGAATATACCATGTTGAATTAAGACACCAACTGTCTCCTCATAATCCGGAGTAAGATTTTTACAAATGAGAGAAACATTTACAAATAGTACTTTATGAAAATATCATAAAAATAAAATTGGGCATTGGTACACTTCATAATGTTGAGAAAGTGGTGATAAAATAAAGACATAAAATTTGATACTTTTTCTTATATATAGAATATAATTAAAACAAGATATATTGTGCTGCTATATTCTACAGCCAATAAAATTGTGGCAGGCATGGTGGCAATGCATAAGCTCAGCAACATGGACTTCCCCTCACCAAGGCCAACATGGCCGTGGCCACTGCTGAGAACCCAATCTTCCAGCAGCATAGACCAACATCGAGTCCTGAAATGATACAATGATACCTTTCCCCAGGAGTGATCAGCCAGCTACCTGGGAGCACATTGATTACATTGGATGTCTACTATCATGGAAGTGACAGTGTTTTGGTCTTAACTAAAATGGACACTTATTCTGGGTATGCATTTGCTGTCCCTGCACAGAGTGATTCTGGGAAAACCACTATCTGCAGACTTACAGATGTCTTCTCCACTGTCATGGTATTTCACAGAGCATGACTTCTCATCGAGGAACTCATTTCACAACCAATTAAATGTGGTAATGGGCTAATCCTCAAGTAATCCATTGGTTTTACCATGTTCCCTACCATCTGGAAGCAGCTGGCTTGGTACAACGGTGAATGTCCTTTGAAAAGTTAGTTTTCATGCCAGGCAGGTGGCAATACCTTGCGAGGCTGGAGCAAGGCTCTCCATAGGGCTGCATATTCTCTGATTCTGCATTCAATACATGGTGCTGTTTCTTACATAGCCAGGTTTCACAGGTCCAGGAACCAAGGGGTGGAAATGGAAGTGGCAACACTCACTATCATTCTTAGTAACCTAGTAACAAAATGTCTATTTCTGTTAAAAGAAAAACTTTAGACAAATTAAATTTAACCAAGTTTAATTGAGTGAAGTGAAATTCCTGATTCAGGCAGTTTCCCCCATCAGAACAGATTCAGAGTTTCAAGGGCTGTGTCATGTTTGGAGAGGATTTATGGACAGAAAAAGGAAAGTGACATACAGAAAATGGAAGTCAGGTACAAAAACAACTGGATTGGTTACAGCTTGGTATTTGCCATATCTGAACATATTTTGAACAGTTGACCACCTTTATTGGTGAAAATTTGCTGGCTGGTACAAGAACAGATTACGGTGTGTTTACACATGCAGTTAGGTTACAATTTACTATGTACAGAGAAATACTTAGGACAAACTTAAAATACATAAGGAGGCAGCATTAGGTTAAGTGTACTTCCTATCTCTGTGACCTTACACTGTTCTGGCCTGAAAGTCTTAGTTCCAAAGTGAGGAATGCTTCCACCAGGAGATACAAAAATGATTCCCTTGAATTAGAAATTAAGACTGCCACTTGGCCACTTTGGCTTCTTCATGCCTCTAATTCAATAGGCAAAGAAAGGAGTTATTAATACTATGCTGACTTGGATGAGTGGAGATAAGAAAGAGTGTTTCTGGAATACAGAAGATCCTTCAGGCATCTGTTAATATTACCATGCTCTGTGATTAAAGTCAATGAAAAACTACAACCCACTTTCTACAGGACTACTAATGACCCCAGATTCTTCAGGAATAAAGGTTTTATTGCCTGTACCAGGTAAAGAATCATGACCACCTGAGTTGCTTCTTCAAGGAAAAGAGAATATAGAATGATTAGTGGAAGAAGGTAGTTGTACCTTCCACCTATGACCATGTGACAAGTTAAAGAAATGAAGTCTATAGTTGTCATGAGTATTTTTTCTTTTCTTTATAGATGGGTATACATGTATGTGTAGCAAATATTTTTGTTTTCTCCCTTCTCTTATTCTCTTATGACATAATAAATGATGCAGTCACTCTACATATTGTTATTAACATATTCTTATCTTAGCATCATAGTATTTAAGTTACAAGGTATTGAGGAGAACAAGGAACATCACCTAGTACTTTTCATTCTCTTCTATAGAATAAATTAGTTTATTTTCAATTATATGCAGGACAGTTGTCCAGATATATATCTTTTTATCATGCTTTACTTTATAGTGTTTCGCAAATATTGCATTTTTTACTATTTGAAGGTTTGTGGCAACTCTTTTCAACAAGTCTATTGGTGCCATTTTTGCAACAATATGTGCTCATTTTGTGTCTCTGTGTCACATTTTAATGACGCTCTCAATATATCAAACATTTTGATTATTATTATGTTTGTTATCATGATCTGTGTTCTTTGATGTTACTATTATAATTGTTTTGGGAGTTCATAAACTGCGCCAATATACGACAGTGAACTTAATCGATAAATGTTGTGTGTGTTCTGACTGCTCCACTGACTGACCATTGCCCATTTCTCTCTCCTTGAGCCTCCCTATTTCCTGAGACACAATAATATTGAAATTAGGCCAATTAATTACCCTACAATGACCTTTAAGTGTTTAAGTGAAAGAGTCACACATCTCTCACTTCAAATCAAAAGCTAGAAATGATTAAGCTTAGTGAGAAGGGCATTGTTAAAAACCAATATAGGCTAAAATCTAGATCTCTTATGCTGAAGAAATAGCCAAGTTGTAAATGCAAAGAAAATGTTATAAATGCAAAAGGTAAAATTTTTAAATGCAAGAAGAAATTAAAAGTACTACTTCAGTGAACACATGAATGAAAAGAAAGCAAAACACCCTCATTGCTGATATGGTGAAAGTTTTAGTGGTCTAAATAAAAGATCTAATCATCCACAACACTCCCTTAATTAAGCCAAGACCTAATCCAGAGCAAGGCCCTGATGCTCTTCAATTTTATGAAGCCTAAAAGAGATAAGAAATCTGCAGAAGAAAAATTTGAAGCAAGTAGAGGTTGGTTTATGAAGTTCAAGTAAGAAGAGTCATCTCCATATCAAATAAGACAAAGGTAAAGCTGCTAATGTGAAAGCTGTAGTTAGTTATCCAGATGATCCAACTAACATAACTGATAAAAGTGGCTACAGTAAACAACAGATTTTCAATGTAGACAAAGCAGTCATTCAGTGAAAGAAGATGTTGTCTCTTGCAGAGAGAAAGGAGATTCAACACGTGGCTTCAAACCTTCAAAGAACATTCTGGCTATCTTGTTAGGGGCTAATGCAGCTGCTGACTTTAAGTTAAAGCCAACACCCATTCACGAGTTCAAAAATCCTAAGGCCCCTACATATTGTGCTAAATCTACTGTGTATGTGTTCTACAAATGGAACAACAGAGCCTGGAAGACAGAACATCCATTTATAACACAATTTAATAAATATTTTAAGCCCATTGTTGAACCCTCCTCAGTAAAAAAGATGTTTTTCAGAATAGTACCGCTTGTTGACATGACACTTGGTCATGCGAGAGCTCGGATATAGAAATACAAGTAGATTAGTGTTGTATGCCTATTACCACAACATCCATTCCACAGCCCATTGGTCAAGGGGTAATTTCAATGTTCAATTCTTGTTATTTAATAAATGCATTTCATAAGGCTGTAGCTGCCACAGACAATGATTCCTCTGATGGATATAGGCAAAGCCAGTTGAAAAGCTCCTGGAAAGAACTCATCATTCATTTTTTTATTTTTTTATTTTTAAAATTATTTTCCCTAAGTTTTATTTCAACTTCAGGGGTACTAGTGCAGGATTGTTGCATAGGTAAACTCTTGTGTCAGAGAGGTTTGTTGTACAGATTATTTCATCACCCAGCTATTAAGCCTAGTACCCTCTCATTATTTTTTCTGATCCTCTCCCTCCTCCCAATCTCTACCTTGCAAAAGGCCCCAGTGTGTCTTGTTCCCCTTTATGTGTCCATGTGTTCTCATTTTAGTTGACATTAAGAACATTCATAATTAATGCGAGAACATAAAAATGTCAACATTAACAGGAGTTTGAAAGAAGTTGATTCCAACCCTCATGGATAATTTTGAGGGATTTGAACCTCAGTGGAGGGAGTCACTGCAGATGTGGTGAAAATAGCAAAAGAACTCAAATTAGAAGTGCAGCCTAAAGATGCGATTAAATTGCTGCAATCTCATGATAAAACTTGAACAACTAATAAGCAGCTTCTTATGCATGAGCAAAGAAAATAGTTTCTTAGAAGGAATCTACTTCAGGTGAACACACTGTGAACATTATTTTAATGATAGCAGAGGATTTCAATATTTCATAAACTTAGTTTATAAAGCAGCAGCAGGGTTTTAGAGTATTGACTCCAATTTTGGAAGAAGTTCTACTGTGAGTGAATGTTATCAAACAGCATGGCATGCTACAGAAAAGTTTTTGTGTAGGAAAGAATAAATCAATGTGACAAACGTTATTGTTGTTGTATTTAAGAAATTGCCACAGCCAATTCAACCTTTAGCAACCACCATCCTGAGCAATTAGTAGCCACCAACGTGGAGGCAAGCCCCTTCACTAGCACAATAGTTATGACTCATTAAAGGCTCAAGTGACCATTATCAGTTTTTAGTAATGAAGTAATTTTTAACTAAGATATTTACATTGCATTTTTTATATATAATGCCATTTCACATTTTGTACAGTATCATGCAAACATAACTTTCATATGCACTGAGAAATAAAAAGTTCATATAACTTGCTTTCTTTCAATATCTGCTTTCTTGCAATGTTCGGAAATGAAACCTGAAACACCACTGAAATATCCATGTAACACGTTAAATGGAAATGTGACCATGTTGTTGTGTTTATGTGGAGATTAAGCGTTGCTTGAGGAGACGTGTATGAGTACCAAGTTTACAAGGAGTAGATTCATGATGGTTAATTTTATGTGTCCACTTGGCTAGGCCATAGTACCTGGATATTTAGTCAAGCACCAATCTAAATGTCTCTGTGAAGATACATTTTAGATCAGATTAACATTTAAATCAGTAGACTTTCACGAAAACAGATTATCCTTCTTAATGTGAGTGGGCCTCAACCAATTAGTTGAAGGCCTTAATAGAAAAAAAGAAGGAACTCTCTGAAACTATACCTCCAAACTGGCTTTTATACATAAGCTACAAAATCAACTCTTCTCTGGATCTCCAGCTTGTATGCATACAATTGGTTCTGTTTCTCTGAGAATCCTAATACGAGAGGTCATTCCAATTTTGTGTTTTATGATTGCAGAAAGAAAAAGATGAGAGTAAGCTGGCTGATTTGTTCCCTTTTTCACAGTTACCTGTTCAATCTCATCTCCAGATGAATTACCCCCAATAAATTTATACCCAAATAAGCCATGCTTCTTTGTGTTCTGCAATTTTGCCTATTCTGTTACCATTCACTCCACTCCTGTTCCTGAATAACATTCACTGGAATGTTACTCTACCACAAATTTGAACACCTAATTTTCATTGTCCTTTAACATTTAGCTCAATGAGCACCTGTCAGCATTTTTCTTTGACATGCCCTCCTTTAGTTGAGTCTGAATTACTTGCTATTCCTATAGATGTCTCCATCATTTTGCCCTGTCATTAAACTAAATTGTAACTACCTGATTTATTGTTTGTCTCCTTTTGTGTGTTGTGGTCTTTGTTAAATTGGTAAAATACATCATTTATTTAGTATTTTCCATGTTTATGTTATTGTATTATATAAGTATTTCTTATCAATGTTGAATGAAAATAAACTTATAAAATGATTTTATTTATTGTATAGCTCGCTCTCCTCATTATATTGATGATAATGTGGTACCCCTCCACTCCTGTTCTTAATAGGCTTGGCCTTCCAGATGATATGTATGTGTTTTATTCCACCACCAGTGAAGTACCACTAGATTTTACTCCAAGATAAGCATCTATTTTACACTATAAGCTATTTTTTGTCTCCAAACCCTGGCTAAACTGAGTCAAACAACTCACATTTTTCAGAAGCAAACAGCCAAGAGTCCAAAGTCATCATCGAATGAAATTAATGTTAACGTTTGATCACGTTTCTGATATTGGAAAAAATAAAATTGTCTACACTATCTGAATCTAATCCCAGGTATTCATGAATCCAGCTCTGTTCTAATATTGGCTTAGGTTTTATGGAACTGTTAAAGTGTACTCTTTAGTAAGTATTATTTGTTAAATGGCCTCCTTGTCAGTGGCCAATGGAGCAACTGGATTTTTCGTTCATTGCAAAAACCATCTATTTCCCATATAGCCTTTCTATTTTCACAGCATTGAGCTTCCTTGAACATTTGTTTCATGCAGTCTTCATGGTAATATTGGAGGCACTGCCACAGTAAATGACGGAACTAGTGATAAATACAGTATTTTTCAAGGAAATAAACTCTCCTTTTATATAATGCAAATCTATGCCTTCCCATGCACAACCAAGGAAAACCAAGCATAAATTTGAAGTGATTATATAATTTTAGATCAAATTAGATAGAAAATGTGATATGTCAGAAAATAGAATTAATAGCGTTTGGGACTCTCAGACATAGAAAAACAAAGTTAAATTATATTCTTAATCGTCTTTGTCCTTCTTACCTGATGCCACACCCAATGAATACCTAAATCTACACTTTCCTGTGATTTTATATCCTAGTATACAATAAATTTGTGAAGCTAATCTCTCTGTGTAGTGTGTTTTTCCTAAGATTTTTTCTACGGTCAAAAAAAAAAAATAGCTTATAGTCTTGCTTTCCTCAAAATGTAGCAAACCTACTTTTAAGAATCATAATTTAACAGCTTAAGGAGATTTGGGGCTGAGATGATGGGGTTTTCTAAATATACAACCATGTCATCTGCAAACAGGGACAATTTGATTTCCTCTTTTCCTAATTGAATACCCTTTATTTCTTTCTCCCGCCTGATTGCCCTGGTCAGAACTTCCAACACTATGTTGAATAGGAGTGGTGAGAGAGGGCATCCCTGTCTTGTGCCAGTTTTCAAAGGGAATGCTTCCAGTTTTTGCCCTTTCAGTATGATACTGACTGTGGGTTTGTCATAAATACCTCCTATTATTTTGAGATACATCCCATCAATGTTGAATTTATTGAGAGTTTTTAGCACGAAGGGCTGTTGAATTTTTTCAAAGGCCTTTTCTGCATCTATTGAGATAATAACATGGTTTTTGTCTTTGGTTCTGTTTATATGCTGGATTACGTTTATTGATTTGCTTATGTTGAACCAGCTTTGCATCCCAGGGATGAAGTCCACTTGATCATGATGGATAAGCTTTTGGATGTGCTGCTGGATTCGGTTTGCCAATATTTTATTGAGTATATTTGCATTGATGTTCATCAGGGATATTGGACTAAAATTCTCTTTTTTTGTTGTGTCTCTGCCAGGCTTTGGTATCAGGATGATGCTGGCCTCATAAAATGAGTTAGGGAGGATTCCCTCTTTTTCTATTGGTTGGAATAGTTTCAGAAGGAATGGTACCAGTTCCTTGTTGTATCTCTGGTAGAATTCGGCTGTGAATCTGTCTGGTCCTGGACTTTTTTGGTTGGTAGGCTATTAGTTATTGCGTCAATTTCAGAGCCTGTTATTGGTCTATTCAGGGATTCCACTTCTTCCTGGTTTAGTCTTGGGAGGGTGTATGTGTCCAGGAATTTATCCATTTCTTCTAGATTTTCTAGTTTATTTGCATACAGGTGTTTATAGTACTCTCTGATGGTAGTTTCTATTTCTGCAGGATCGGTGGTAATATCCCTTTTACCATGTTTTGTTGCATCTATTTGATTCTTCTCTCTTTGATTTTTTATTAGTCTTGCTAGTGGTCTACTAATTTTGTCGATCTTTTCAAAAAACCAGCTCTGGAATTCATTGATTTTTTTGAAAGGATTTTTGTGTCTCTATCTCCTTGAGTTCTGCTCTGATCTTAGTTATTTCTTGCCTTCTGCTAGCTTTTGACTGTGTTTGCTCTTGTTTCTCTAGTTCTTTTAATTGTGATGTTAGGGTGTCGATTTTAGATATTCCCTGCTTTCTCTTGTGGGCATTTAATGCTATATATTTCCCTCTACCCACTGTGTTAAATGTGTACCAGAGATTTTGGTATGTTGTGTCTTTGTTCTCATTGGTTTCAAAGAACATCTTTATTTCTGCCTCCATTTCGTTGTGTACCCAGTAGTCATTCGGGAGCAGGTTGTTCAGTTTCCATGTAATTGAGCGATTTTTAGTGAGTTTCTTAATACTGAGTTCCAGTTTGATTCCACTGTGGTCTGAGAGAGTTTGTTATAATTTCTGTTATTTTACATTTGCTGAGGAGTGCTTTACTTCCAACTATGTGGAAAATCTCCTTAAGCTGATAAGCAACTTCAGCAAAGTCTCAGGATACATAATCAATGTGCAAATATCACAAGCGTTCTTATATACCAATAACAGACAAACAGCCAACTCATGAGTGAACTCCCATTCACAATTAGTTCAAAGAGAATAAAATACCTAGGAATCCAACTTACAAGGGATGTGAAGGACCTCTTCAAGGAGAACTACAAACCACTGCTCAATGAAATAAAAGAGGACACAAACAAATGGAAGGACATTCTGTGCTCATGGATAGGAAGAATCAATATCGTGAAAATGGCCATACTGCCCAAGGTAATTTATAGATTCAATGCCTTCCCCATCGAGCTACCAATGGCTTTCTTCACAGAATTGGAAAAACTACTTTAAAGTTCATATGGAACCAAAAAAGAGCCTGCATTGCCAAGACAATCCTAAGCCAAAAGAACAAAGTTGGAGGCATCACACTACCTGACTTCAAACTATACTACAAGGCTACAGTAACCGAAACAGCATGGTACTGGTACCAAAACAGAGATATAGACCAATGAAACAGAACAGAGCCCTCAGAAATAATACCACACATCTACAGCCATCAGATCTTTGACAAACCTGAGAAAAACAAGAAATGGGGAAAGAATTCCCTATTTAATAAATGGTGTTGGGAAAACTGGCTCTTCATAGGTAGAAAGCTGAAACTGGATCCCTTCCTTACATCTTATACAAAAATTAATTTAAGCTGGATTAGAGACTTAAATGTTAGACCTAAAACCATAAAAACCCTAATAGAAAACCCGGGCAATACCATTCAGGACATAGGCATGGTCAAGGACTTCATGACTAAAACACCAAAAGCAATGGCAACAAAAGCCAAAATTGACAAATGGAATCTAATAAAACTAAAGAGCTTCTGCACAGCAAAAGAAACTACCATCAGAGTGAACAGGCAACCTACAGAATGCGAGAAAATTTTTACACTCTACCCATCTGACAAAGGGCTAATATCCAGAATCTACAAAGAACGTAAACAAATTTACAAGAAAAACATCAAAGAATCCATCAAAAAGTGGGTGAAGGATATGAACAGACACCTCTTGAAAGAAGAGATTTATGCAGCCAACAAATACATGAAAAAATGCTCATCATCACTGGCCATCAGAGAAATGCAAATCAAAACCCCAATGAGATATCATCTCACACTATTTAGAATGGCGATCATTAGAAACACAAAAAAATAAGATAAAAAATCATAATTCAATTATCTTCTACGATATGAATATAGGGTAGGAGACCTTCAGAGTATTTAGACAACTGTATTAATTCCCTAGATTATATGAACTGGACAAAAATGAAGCTAACCATTTCAAGTTCAATAAAAGTAAATGTGAATATAAGTATATTGAAGTTAATAGAAGTTAATTACAGTGTGTTAGTACATATTTCAGATTTCCAAAGATTGTTGCATACATTCTTTGTGAGATATTATTTAACATAGAGATCTCCGTAGAGCATTTAAACAGATATCTGACTTTCAGCTATGTTGTCCAGTTTTAAAGATGCTGTATTATATCTGAGTATTTATGATTCTATAAATACTTTTTTAATTTTTTAGGATTAGTTACAGTCATGTCAATGATTGATACTTTTATATAACTGGTTTAGTTGGACTCATAAAGCCCTACACATTGGGGCTAAATACTCCTAGAATGTAACCTATTTGAGAGTAGCTGAGGCTATTTTGTACATCTTAGCAGAGCCTAGGGCAACATCTGGATATAGTAGGCATACAGTTTATGAATACTTATTTTATAATAATGATGAATGGTATATCATCAATGTTGCTACATTCAGTTGTAACTCTATTATATGTTTATAAGCATTAGATAAACAAAATCTGTCATTTTTCTATAGTATTTAGTCATTCCTAGGTTTTTGTTTGGAGCCACTATGTAGAGAAAGCTGAACTTTGTTACAACGGAAAAAGAGCAGGAGTCAAAGAGTCTATTTGTACTAATGTAAAAATAGAAACAAGCATGCCCAAGTCTATACAAGTGTCCTATGCTTTGCAGAATACACCTTCTTGCTTTCATTGCAGATTAATATATGACAGTGTTACTAAGACTTAGAAGCCAAAACAGTAGCTAATAAAACTTTTAAAACTTTTTAGTGAGGGATACCAGTATTTTAAGTAAATTTTACTTCCCCTATACAACTTACAGAAAAGAGAACATCATCCCTCAAGTCCACTCAGTTACTGGAATTCTCTAGATGAGATAATAAACCATTTTAGTTTACTCTTTTCTTTCTTTCCACACAACCAGGAATCCAGGTCTGAATAATTCTGATCAATGGCATTTATTACCTTCAAAATAGACATTACATTGGAGTTATCATTATTGTCTATGTCAGGAATGACACAGATTTTCGTACTACCATGAAACTACAAAAATATCTGTTGGCATTACACTAATAACGAATATGACGTAAGTAACCATAAATTAAGTAGACATTATAAGTGACTTAGTTGAATTTGTCTTTCACTTGCCTCTTAAGCCTTAACTCTAATAATTGCCCTGAAGCACACTGAACCACTGCAATTTTCTGTAACAAGTTATACTCCATTCTGCCTCAATGTCTTACATGTGTTCTCTCTGTACAGATCAAGTTATTGAATTCTACCTAAATTCCAACTCTCCTTTCAAATTACATTTTCAGAAACCAGTTTCTATCTCAATTTCTAACTCAATATTGTGTAAGCATCTCTCTTAGGGGCCTCCCAGCACCCAATGCTTCTCTTATCAGAGACATAGTATAGGGCTTTTCACTGCTTCTTCCTCTCAAACCAAGCTTCTTGAAGGCAAGGAACTACATTGTATCCATCTTTATATCAATTTTAATAAACATAGTCTAAACTCAATCCATAAATAAATACTCAGTTTCAATGCTATTACTTCCTAAAGTTGGATTCTGGAAATATTTTTATAATAATCTAATAATATCATAGAAATGAGTTAAAGAAAACATCTCATTACGTGACATTTGCATTCACCATATTAAGCCCATTTAATTTCAGCCTAATATAAATACACTTAGCAGGAGCTGTGAATGAAATTTATCTGATTAGTACTATTCTTAAATAAAAAGTTAGGTAAGAGCTAACCCAGCTATAGCTTTCACAAATGACTATTGCAAATATTTCAAATTCTAAGCTACAACTTCAAATGTTAAAAGCCATCTTGGTCCTATAAAGGATTTACCAAAGATCTAAGAATTAGGAAAAGCCTGATGCAACTACAGAATAAATGCTCTTAGTCTCATTCTCATTATTAAAACACCCTCAAATAATTCTTTAAGTCTCCTTATAATAAGTGGGAATGACAAGGAGAGAGTATTTTAAAGTAAAATAAAAATTTTATTTTCATTTTAAACAGCAGTGTTTCATTTAGCCACTTTCACAATAATTTTCTTATAATCTTGAGTATATTTTATTGAAAAATAAATATACATAGGTAATATATAAACAAAAGCCAGATAAATAGCTGAATGTAAATGATCCAAAGTAAATGTATTTACTTTTGTGAATACATATTTTTCAGAGCCCTGTTGACAAATATGCAATTTTCAAATACCCTAATTTATATTATATTTTCCTTCATAGTCTATAACTTCCATACACAGCAAAGAGAATCATAGCTGAGCTACTAACAGTCATATGGAAAATTGAAAGAATATTTGATTTCATTACAAAATATTTTCACAAAAGAAACCTTCAACTTCTTTTTGAGGGGAGAGGGACTAAATGTTTTATATTAGAATTTTTTAGATTGACAGAAAAGTTGAGAAGATAATACAGAGTTCCCATAGGTACACAGTTTTGTCTATTGTTAAAATCTTACATTAGTAGGGCATATTTGTCACAACTAAAGGACCAATTCTGATATATAATCAATTCAAAATCTATAATTTATTCATATTTTCCAGTTGTTACTAATGTATTTTTTTTCTGTTAAATTATGATGTCTAGGATATCATGTTCCATTTAGTTGTCATGTCTCCTTAGGCTCTTTTTGATTGGGACAGTTTTCCAAACTAGTTTTGCTTTTGAAGATCATGACAGTTTTGAGGAGAACTGATCAAGTATTTTGTAGAATGTTCCTCAATTGGGTTTGCTTATGCTTTTTCTCATTATTAACCTGGATTGTATTTTGAGTGGAAGAAGATCAAAGAGTCAAAGAGTTAAAGTGTTCTTTTTATCATATTGTATCAAAGGTACGTTCTATCAACATAATTTATCACTATTGATACTGACTTTGACCACCGGCTGAGGTAGTATTTGACAGGCTTCTACTGTAAACTTATTATTTTCTTCTCCCTTTCCATATGGTGCTCTTTAGGTGAAAATCACTATACACAGCCCATACATAAGGGAACAGAAGTTATGTTCCACCTCTTTGAGAATAGAGTTTCCACATGAAATAATTGAAATCAAACTGAAAAAGACATTTGTTTGTTACTCCAATTATTTACTTTTTAAATCACTTATTTATAGCATGGATACTTATTTTATATTTTGAGTTATAATTTAAAACAAGTTTTAAAAAATATTGCTCAAATGTTTCCAGGTCTAGAAGTAGGGAGTCTTTCAGATGGTATCTCTGTTGTCCCTGTGTCCCTTTGACATCTTCTTATGACTATGAGTTGTTGTTATTGTTGTTGTTGTTATTGTTGTTGTTGTTTTAGCACATTGTTACTTTATTGTACAATGGTATGCTCCAAGCTCATCTGGCATATTTTCATCTTCAGTCCTATGATCAATCATTTCTCTAAACAATTGTGGTTCCTATTATTGGAGAACGGTATTAGAAACCAAGATATGAATTCTGGATGTTGGTTGATATTTGGATATCATTGTTTCTAGGCACTCTCAGCTGATAGACAAAAAATACATGCTTATACTAACACACATATATACACATATCTATAAACATTTCCATATGGATCCATCTCTATCCATATTAAGATAAAAATGACTTCATACCAATGTTTCCAACCCTAATTCATTACTACATGGGTCATTCTAGCCTTCTTCCCTTGTTTGTCTTTAAACTCTTGCTTCAGCAGTAGCTCCCTCCATCTTCCATACATTTACTTGTTTTTTTCCTGTATGCAAAAACCATATAGCTGTTTCAGAATTTTAAAACCATACTCCAGTGGGAACAGACAAACAATCAGAATACAGTGTTCATGTGCAGTTTATTTTGCCTTCAGTCTTAGAGACTCTATTCATTTCCAATGCTATTTAGGTCAGCAGATATCCTCCCTTCCCTTCAGTAAGGTTATTTCAATCATTTGTAGTATATTTAGATACTCTTGTTGCAGTATGAAGTCCTAAGAATAGTATGTGCTTCACCTAAACAACTCAATTCCTTCACCAAATCCCTGGCAATCACTGATGAGTTTACCAAGTCTACAACCACATGAATGGAATCATATGGATATAGCCCTACAGTCTTATTTCTTTTAATGGTAATACGAATTTTAAGATTTATGCATGTCTTTGTATGGCTTGATTGCTATCCCTTTTTATTGTTAAACAGCATTTTATTTGGTGGATCTACCAATTTATTTATCTGTTCACCTATTTAAGGTCATTTGTGTTGTTTCCATTGTTTAGTGACAGTGTATATAGCTCCTACAAATATTTGTGTATAGGATTTTTTTGTGGGCATGAGCTTTTAAATAAGTTGGGAGTGCACAATGGCTGAATCTTATAAGATTATGTTTAATTCATATGAAACTGCCAACCTGCCTTCCAAGGTGTCTGTACCATTTGCATTTCTGCCACTGAATGAAAATTCTTAGTTCCTGTTGATCCACATCCACACCAGCAACTGCTGTTAGTTTTTGGATTTCAGGCATTCCAATAGGTACACAGTGGTATCTCGTTGTTTAAATAGCAATTCTTTCATGATAAAATATGTTGAACATCTCTTCATATGCTTATTTCCATCTGTACATCTTTTTGCTGAGGCATCTGTTCAGATACTGTGCTCATTTCTGGATGCGTTTTTGTTTTCTTAATGTTGAGTTTTAACAGTTCTTTGTATATTTTGGATACAGATGCTTTGTCAGATGTTTGTTTTACAAATATTTTCTTCCATTGTTTCATTTGTTTTATGATTCTCTTAACAGTGTATTTTGCAAGGCAGATTTTAAATTTAATAAAGTCAAATTCATCAAATTTCTTAGTTTCATGTATTAAATCCTTGGTATTATATCTGAAAGCTTATCATCAAACCCAAAGTCACATAGAATTTTTCTTATGGTTTCTTTTGAAAGTTTTATAGTTTTACATTTTACATTTAGTACTATAATACATTTTTAGTTAATTTTTGTAAAAGGTATAAGGTATCTTTGGAGTCTTCTACATAGAATAGCATATCATCTACGAAGAAAATACAGTTTATTACTTCTTTCCGGTGTGTAAAATTTATTTTTAAAAGATTTTTCCATTACCTAGGGAATTCAGTATAATAATGAATAAAAGTGCTGAGAGAGACTATCTTTGACCTCTCATTGTAGAGGAGAAGCATTCAGTAGTCATATATATATATATATATAAAATTACATATAATATAATTATGTATTTAATATAACATTAAATGTTATAAATGTATGATTAAATATTTAAAGTATATACAATTATATATAATATATTATACATTTATATATAATTTCTCTCTTGCTTGAAAAATGTCTTAGCATTTCTTTCAACAAACGTCTACTTGCAATAAATTCTTTTCATTTTGTTTATCTGAAAAATGGTACTTATTTCTTCTTCACTTTGAAGAATGATTTCATTGAATGTAGAATCCCAGGTTGATATTTATTTTTCTTTAAAAAATTTAAATATTTTACTCCACTGTCTTCTTGCTTGCACGATTTCTGACAGAAAGTTTGCTGTAATACTTACACTTGTTTCTTTGTATCTAAGCTGGTTTTCTGTCTCTGGCCTTCAAGATTTTCCTTTTATATTTTCTTTTCTGTAGTTTAAATACAATATGCATAGGGATATTTGTTAGTATGCATTTGAGATTTATCCTATGCAGTTTTTGCCATATCCCATTAAACCTAGAAATCATCTCAACTATTACGTTTAAGGGCCCTGTGATAAGTTTGGACATTCTTAGTCTATTTTTCCTTATTAAAGTCATGCCCTAAATAATGGACTGTGGGGTGAAATTTTACTTTTTTTTTTTTTTTTTTTTAAATATATGCTTCCTTTGTTAGCTAAGGCTAACGCCAAGAGCAAGTAAATGAAATTCATGTTACAAATTGTTCTCTGTACCTGTTATCTGAAGAAAGTAGAAGATCATTTACACATGGTATGATAACTAAATCAAAGGAAATTCAGATTTTTTAAGTTTTGATTGAGGACCTGGGAAAAATAGCAGGGGCCTTCAGTGGACCCCCGGGCACAACCATTTAGCTATATTGTTGTCTTCCCCAGATGAAGGCAAAAAGTTAGTGACTCTCCTAGTCTAAAGGCACACGGAACAAAGGCAGAGAAAAGATCTGTACAGTTGAGATAGCTTCAGGCCGAATTGATGATAAGATGGCATTTGGCTTTCATACTATGGGGAAGAGAAGCATTATAATTTTGTTGGTGGCCCTGCGGTCATGAACAGGTTGATTTCTTCACTCATTTGGTTTCTTCACTAGAACAAATAGTTTTCCTACACTATTTGCTGTAATTCTTACCCTTATTTTCGGAAAGGACAGGAAAGTAACAAGAACTAATACAGTGCATGATAAAGTAAGTCTTCAGGTATACAAACTTCCATTACAGACTTGATCCCTTCTGGGGATTTTTTCTATGTCAGTGAAATTTTTAGCACCTAGTGTATCAGATATGATGTCAAGATCTTTGGGAAATGTATCAAATATAATAGTGAAGACAAAAATATGTACAAAGAAAACAATTTGATTATGAGTAGAGGAGTCCTGAGTCTAAAATGTAAGAAATCGTCCTTCTGGTGTAAATGTGCAATTTCATTTACAGCTTAAGCCATTCCTTATTAAATTTTTAGGTATGATACCACAGAGCAGGAAGAAATACATTTACTCATGGACTGGAGGGTGACAGCTAATGGTTAAGAGACAGAGAAAATCTGTTGGTTATTTGAAATACCTATACCCAGTGTGATATGTTTACTCTGAGTAAGAAGGGGAACAAAGATAGCAGTATTTATATAAAAAGAGTTACACCTTTATAAATCAGAGACTGATAAGTTTGACCATCTATGTTTATAGTTAACTCACCTTGAGTGTTTAAGTGTAAGGCAGGATCTGAGTTCTTTTCCTTTCCTGAAGTACCCTCTTTGATCTATAAAAAGACTTTTTTCATCCTGGTTTCTCTTTTGTAATATGAGAGAATCTTTTTTGTTCCAGTGTTCCTCCTGTTTACAATAGCTACAAGTGTCCTGCTCAATAAGTGGTTGGTTCAGAAGTAGGCCACCTAGCTATTTGATCTGTACAACAATATGTTTATTTTGGGTCCTGTCTGATTTTTGTTCTAAAGTTCCTTTAAAATGTTTTTTTGAGTATTGTAGTTCCGATAAAAGGGCTATTTCTCATTTTAATCCTGTTTTTCAAAATTAGGTTTCGAACTTCAGGTTTAATTTTATTGACAAAGTAAGATGAAAGGACCACTTTTATATCAGCAGCTTCTTTAACACCAAAAGGCAGAAATTATTTCCTAATTTATCCCAAAATATTCTACATTTTCATTTTCTCTTTGTTTACAGGATTTAATTATGTTCCAATCAATTTTCATTAGAAATGTTTGGGTGCAGTTTTTAAGAGTCTCTGCTCTACCTTTTGAAATTTTTTTGATCTTCAAGTATATTTTGAAAAGAGGGATCACAACTATCTCTTTCCAGGTCAATTCAATCAGCTTTTATGTTCAGGATTTGGTTTCTGAGGTTCTGATCAACATGTGTAGAAGTTGATCACAACTTCAGATAACACTGGGTTATAGACACCGAAAACATTCCAAATTATTCTATGAATAGTGGTTGATTTTATCTGGATTCAGGGAAATTCTTAATTACCAGTCTTAATTCAACTGAGGTACAAGATTTAAATTCTACATCTGCCTGCTACCTGGCTCATGGGAGGATGAATCTTTAGAGGCAACTGGCATTGGGAGATCTTAGAAGAGTTGTTGGAAAAGGTGGAGGGTCAAGACGAGGGGAAGGGGAGTAGAGCTGTGGAAAAAAGACAAATTAGAGGATAGCGGGAAGCAGGAGAGCTCAATATAGAAAGACAATCTAGAAAGACTCAATATAGAAAGCTCAGTATAGAAAGACTTGGAGCACAAGTAGGGGAAGGATTCACCAAGGAAATGAATCTAGTTTGTTATTGCTTAAATTTGTCAAATTGCTTGTTAGGTTTGGCCAAGGATGGTTTTCAACAAAGCAATTTTTTAACCAGGATTTTATTTGGAGAGTTCTGTGTACTAATAAATATTGCTGTCCATTGGGGCCTGAGAAGTCTTATCTCCTTCCTTTTCTAAAGAGACTTCCAAATAAACAATTAGTTCAAGTCAAGTGTTTCCCAGAGTGGCCAAATCAGTCTTATTGAAATTGTGTCATTTAGAGAGACAGAAACAAAAATTAGAATTATAATGAGATAGAAACATATAAGAAACAGAAAATTTTTCCTGGAAGATGATAGCATTTGGAGTATCCCATGAGAAGTGTCAATGTTAAGTCTAAAACAATACTTATGTACTTCATATCTTAAACCCTCAAGTCAATTGCTGGCCACCTCAGAACACAGACCAACAATCTGGATCCTTAGCAGATGAAAAACCAGAAAAATAATGTGCTCTCTGTATCATAGCCAAGCTCTCAGACCAAATATCAGAGATTACAGGAGAACTTTATCCATTTTTACTAGTGATCCACTGCAAAGTTTGTTCACATGGATGCCAGTTAGGAGAGGACCACAAATATACCAGTCTGCAAGGCCAGGTTCAACCACAGGCTTATGCTTGGTTCTGAGCTGCGATTCAACTTGTGTTTCTCCTTATGACATGTAACACTGCTAGATAGAACAACACTAAAATAAAAGCACAAAAGAGAGCAAAACATGGATATAAAGAAATTGCCTGATTCTACCAAGGATGTTAAACAAATTAGAACCAAAATAAAAAAAAAATCTAGGTACAAAAACTAGAATAAATAGCTACAGAATTTAAGGCAAAGAGAGTAAAGTTCAGACCTGATGCTGATGTGGCACATAGACAGGGACCCCACAAGCCATGAGCAAAGCAACAAGACACAAGCGACCTCTGTGAATACCACACCTGTTTAAAGGCTGGAGTCCATGTCTAGAGGCAATGCAGACTGTATCTCCATGGAAGCTCCAGGAGAACTGGGAAAATACATGAAAGCTACTCAAATAAGAACACAGTCTGTTTATTGGGGGCTTGCTGTAACAAGGGAGTCAGGCTTCATAATTTAGATTTGGCAGAAACTGAAAAGAGGCAAAGGAGAACCTTTACAGTAAGAGAGAGAAAGAGGAAGCTGGAGAATACTAATTAGAAGTAAGGCATTCTATGTGATTAGTTTTGGAAGCATATTTGGATTAATCTGTTTGGCACTGAGCCAGAAGCAGGGGCAAAGTCAACAATAGTTCAACAAGTCCTGTCTATTCCAAAAAGAAAAGAAAAGAAAAGCTACAGGAGTTGTGGATTGACTTCCCTGGCTAGTAGTTACAGGATTGTTAAGTCATATACTGTCATATACGGGTGTCTATTGTACCTTTGTATACTTACACTCTTTCAATATTTTCTAGTTAAGCTTCTGTCAAATTTGGTCATATTTCAGAATTAGTTAAATAGAATGCAGTTAAATATGTATATATTTCTGGGATAGATTAGTATCATCACACTACTAAGTACTGCTTTGTCATATCTGATGTAATTTGGCTGTGTACCCACCTAAATCTCATCTTGAATTATAGTTCCCATAATCCCCATGTGTTGTGGAAGGAATCCGTGGGAGGTAATTTAACCATAGGGGCAGTCACCCTCATGCTGTTCTCACTATAGTGAGTGTTTTCTCACTAGATCTGATGTTTTATACGAGCCTTTACCCCCTTTTACTTGGCATTTCTTCTTGCTGTTGCCATGTGAATAAAAGATGTGTTTGCTTCCCCTTCCTCCGTGATTGCCAGTTTCCTGAGGCCTCCCCAGCCATGATGAACTATGAGTCAATTAAACCTTCTTCCTTTATAAATTACCCAGTCTCTGGTATGTCTTTATTAGCAACGTGAGAAAGGACTAACATAGTATCAGTCAAAGTTCTCCTTAGAAATATTACAAGCAGGAGATACATATATTTATGATATTTTTCAAGGAATTGGCATATGCTCAATGGTTGGCTTATGGAATCCATAGGTCATTCTGGCAGCCTAGAACTCCCAGGCAAGAGTTGACATGGTAGTCTTAAGGGAGTTTATCATCCTGAGGAAAACCTCAGTTTTGCTCTTGAAGCTTTTCAACTGATTGGACAAGCCCCAGCACATTATCAAGAAAAACCTCCTTTACTGAAAGTCAACTGATTGTAAATGTTAACCACATCCACAACGTACCTTCACAGCAACACATAGATAAGTATTTGATTGAATAACTAGATGCTATAACCTAAGTATACACATAAAACTCACCAGAAATCCACAACCAGGAATTTTCTTCCCATTCATTATATTCTCTCCTTAAAATGATAGTTTTATCGTTTTAAGTTAAGTGTTAGTTGGCTTTTTTGTAGGTTTTACTTTTTCTTATGTAATTTCTTTTGCAGATCTGATAGGGTTCTTTATAAATTGTATGACTGTTATTATAGTTATATTGAAAAGCAATAGCAATATAATTATGTTTTATAAGCCAGCCACCCTATTGGAAAATTACCTTTTTATGAAAATATTTGCCTAGATGTGAAAAATACAAGTGCATCATTTATGTTGTATTCTAGTATTTTTCTCATTATATAAAGAAGCATCCTGCCTGGCGTGGTGGCTCAAGCCTGTAATCCCAGCTCTTTGGGAGGTCGAGGTGGGTGGATCACGGGGTCAGGAGATGGAGACCATCTTGGCTAACACGGTGAAACCCCGTCTCTACTAAAAATACAAAAAAATTAGCTGGGCGTGGTGGCGGGCGCCTGTAGGACCAGCTACTCGGGAGGCTGAGACAGGAGAATGGCATAAACCCAGGAGGCGAAGCTTGCAGTGAGCTGAGATCATGCCACTGCACTCCAGCCTGGGTGACAGAGCCAGACTCTGTCTCAAAAGAAAAAAAAAAAAACATTCAGAATTTAAATTGTGACAGGTACATTTAAATACCATTAGTCGACTGCACTCCAGCCTGGGTGACAGAGCGAGACTCCGTCTCAAAACAAACAAACAAACAAACAAACAAACAAAAAAAACAGTTTTTCTGATATTTTGAAGGAATGAATGAAAAAGGGATGTGTACGGTAGGAGCGAAGATGGCCGAATAGGAGCAGCTCCAGTCTCCAACTCCCAGCGCCAGCGACACAGAAGACCGGTGATTTCGGCATTTTCAACTGAGGTACTGGGTTCATCTCACTGGGGAGTGCCAGACAATCGGTACTGGTCAGCTGCTGCAGCCCGACCAGCGAGAGCTGAAGCAGGGCGAGGCATTGCCTCCCCTGGGAAGCACAAGGGGGAAGGGAATCCCTTTTCCTAGCCAGGGGAACTGAGACACACAACACCTGGAGAATCGGGTAACTCCCACCCCAATACTGCGCTTTGAGCAAACAGGCACACCAGGAGATCATATCCCACACCTGGCCGGGAGGGTCCCACACCCACTGAGCCTCCCTCATTGCTATCACAGCAGTCTGTGATCTACCGCAAGGCAGCAGTGAGGCTGGGGGAGGGGCGCCCGCCATTGCTGAGGCTTAAGTAGGTAAACAAAGCTGCTGGGAAGCTTGAACTGGGTGGAGCTCACAGCAGCTCAAGGAAACCTGCCTGTCTCTGTAGACTCCACCTCTGGGGGCAGGGCATAGTAAACAATAACAAAGCAGCAGACACCTCTGCAGACGCAAACGACTCTGTCTGACAGCTTTGAAGAGCGCAGTGGATCTCCCAACATGGAGGTTGAGATCTGAGAAGGGACAGACT